>NC_057814.1:390532295-390583709 GCF_018294505.1 Triticum aestivum | reverse complement strand
ACCTTCCGAGCAGAAGAAGGCACGGGTGGTGAGAGGAGGAGGAGGAGAAGCTAGGGGGATGGGGGAAGGGAGGGAGGGGACGTACGTGCTGGGGCGGGGGTGGAGTCCGGCGGGGGTCGGGGCGGCGGCGTCGAGGCAGCGCAAGACCACAGCGGCGGACGACGTGCAGGCGCGGCGGACGGAGGGGGCGGAGCAAGGGGGCGGCGGCGTACGGTTGGGGTCGAGGAGTGGGGGATCTGGCAAGCGAGGGAGGGAGGGAGGCGACAGTGCGAGGCCAGGGAATAAGTATGTCTCTTCTAATGGCGCACCTCCCCCTGGTGCGCCATAAGTACGTCAACTCTAATGGCGCACCTCCCCCTGCTGCGCCATTAGAATTTGGTTTTACTTACTAGCCCGACTGGTCAGGTTATATCCCACCTAACCCTATCTCCATCAGAACACGCCCACTAGCCCGACTGGTCAGCACGCAGCACACACACTAGGAGGTCTTGGGTTCGATTCCCAGGCTCCCCAATTTTTTTATGCATTTAAAATGCTGTTTGATATTTATTTGTGTTTAAATATGTTCAAACTTGTTTAAATCATAACAGTAATAATTTTTTATGCTTTTTTTGCAAATTTAGTTGCATTCATTTGTGACGGTGGAGCGGGCCGGGGAGGGTGTGGGGGGTCGTCGGCGACGGCCGGTGGAGCGGGGGAGGGTGCGGTGGGTCGTCGGCGACGGTGGAGTGGGGGAGGGTGCGGGCCGGGGGTCGGCGGCGGCGGCCGGTGGAGCGGGGGAGGGTGCGGGGGGTCGGCTACAATCGAGAAATACAATCGAGTGTCCATGAAATTTAAAAACATTCATGAGTTCAAAAAGTGCCCATGAAATACAATCGAGAAATGAAGGCTACAATTTAAATACAATCGATCTTAGCTAGCTATCTGTTCACAATCTTCTTGCCCTTATTTTTCATAAATGGAGTTCTTCTCTTGAACGGACGTCCTTTAGGTAGGGTGGTCCTGCTTCTTCTTGTGGTGTATGCTAATACTTCATCGTCGTCGTCATGTTCCATCTTCGGGTCGCCGTACTTGTCGAAGTCTTGCTCATTGGCGACTCCATCCATTCCGATGATCTTCCTTTTGCTTCTCCTCACGACAACACGACTGGGCTTTGATGGGTCGGTAATGAAGAAGCATTGGTCCACTTGGGAAGCTAGTACCCATGGCTCATTTTTCGCGGTGACGTTCGCGCCTGCGGTCTTGGATTTGGCTTCGGGTATAACCATGGTGGTGAAATACCGGTCTTCTTTTATGACGCTCTTGGCCCATCTGACACGAAACATCGGGACCTTCTCTCCAGCGTAGCTCAGCTCCCAGATCTCCTCGATCCTTCCGTAGTATCTATCCTTGTCGTTACCGGTGTAGGATTCCATCGTTACCCCGGAGTTCTGATAACCATCGCTCTTCATGTCCTTGTCCTCGGTGTAGAATGTGTAGCCGTTGATATCGTACGCCTCATACGTCATCAGGTTGTGCTCGGCGCCCTGTGACAAGGCGAATATGAGTTGTTCTTCCGCGGAAGAATCCTCATGTAAAGGGTACGACAGAAGCTTCTGCTTGAACCAACGCGTGAAACATGAGTTGTGCTCTTTGATTATATCTCCGTCTGTCCTCTGTTGGCCTCGGTCATTGTACGTCTTCTCAATAAACGTTTTGTGCTCTACCACCCAAGGATCGACCACGTCTATGTGTTGTAGCGCGACTAGGTTTGCTCTTTCAAAGTCGGCGAGTCGACCATCGAAGTCGACATGCATTTCGCGGCGACCCTCACGGTGACCCCATCTAGCGAGCCTGCCGAGGTGCCTGTTGACGGGCAGACCAATGGGGTTCTCGATGCCTAGATAATTCGTGCAGTAGGAGATGCACTCTTCGGTCAGAAAGCCCCTGGCTATGCTTCCCTCTAGATGTGACATGTTGCGAACGTATCCTTTGATGACACCATTCATCCTTTCGAACGGCATCATGCTGTGCAGGAACGTCGGCCCGAGTTGGATGATATCCTCCACGATATGGACAAGCAGATGCACCATAACGTCGAAGAATGCGGGAGGGAAGTACATCTCAAGCTCGCATAGTATCACCACGATCTCTTCCTGTAGCCTTCTGAGTTGCCTCACGCCAACCGACTTCCGAGAGATGATGTCGAAAAAGTTGCATAGGCCAAATAGCGTTTCACGGACGTGCGCGTCCATGATCCCACGGATTGCAACTGGAAGTATCTGCGTCATCAGCACGTGACAGTCGTGAGACTTCATCCCGCTGAACTTCTGCTTCACTGAGTCTAGGTATCTGCTTATCTTCCCCGCGTAACCGTAAGGAAGTTTTACTCCTACGAGGCAGGTGAAAAACTGATCGATCTCCTCCTGACTTAGAGTGAAGCACGCGGGAGGGAAGTCATTTCCGGTCTTCTTGGCCTTTTTGCCTTTGCGACGACTTTCCGTGTCCTGCTTCGCCTCATCATCATCATCATCATTAGCGTGAAGCTCCTCCCTGATGCTCATTGATTTCAAGTCTACCCTTGCTTTCGGCCCATCTTTGGTCCTCTCTGGCATGTTGAGTAGGGTACCAAGCAGACTCTCGCACACGTTCTTCGTGATATGCATGACATCAAGGCTGTGAGGCACACGGTGGATCTTCCAGTACGGCAAGTCCCAGAAAACAGACCTCGTTTTCCATACCTTCAGCAGTGGCTCTGGCGCCTTTCGCTTCTTTCCCGGCTCTGGCGCCTTTTGCTTCTTTCCCGGCAGTGGGCAATCTTTCCAATTTTTCAACAGCTCGTCTATTTCCTCGCCGCTCCTCGTACGCGGGCGTCTTCGGGGTTCGGTTTCACCATCAAACAGATCCTTGCATTTCCTCCACGGGTCATCGTCGTGAAGCCACCTTCGATGTCCCATGAACACGGTTTTCGATGACCCGGGATCTCTATCTAGCTGGCGATACTTTGTGTCATCCATGCACCTGACACATCCAGAAAATCCGTGGACCACCTGCCCCGCGAGATATCCGAAACCGAGATAGTCGTGCACCGTCGTGAGCAGTGCGGCTCTCATAGGGAAATATTCTTTCTCTGCGGCGTCCCACGTATTGGCTGGCGTTTTCCACAGTGTGTCTAGCTCCTCGTCCAGCAGCCCCAGATATAGATTGATGTCGTTCCCTGGTTGTTTCGGCCCTTCAATTAGCATACTCATGTGAATGTACTTCCTCTTCATGCACAACCAGGGGGGAAGGTTGTACATCCACACAAACACAGGCCAGGTGCTATGTGTGCTTCTCTGGCTGCCAAACGGATTGACTCCATCGGTGCTCGCGCCCAGCACGATGTTCCTTGGATCGTTAAATTCTGGGTGTTCGAAGTTCAACGCTTGCCACTGGCTCCCATCCTTAGGGTGACTCAGCATCTTGTCTTTTTTATTTATCTCCGGATCATTTGCGTCATCTTCTCGCTTCTTCTCCTCCCTATCCGCGTGCCAACGCAGGAGCTTTGCTACCTTAGGGTCCGCGAAATACCGCTGCAGACGAGGAGTGATCGGAAAGTACCACACCACTTTTCGAGGAGCTTTCTTCCTCTTCTTGTATCGAGTGACGCCGCACACCGGACATATGGTAGACTCCGTGTGCTCGTCCCGATAAATGATGCAATTGTTCATGCACACATGGTATTTCACGTGCGGTAAATCCAGAGGATACATGATTTTCTTCGCCTCCTCGAAACTGGTCGGGCACTTGTTCCCCTTGGGAAGATGTTCGTGCCAGAATGACATGTTCTCGTCGAAGCATGCGTCGGTCATTTTGTGCTTTACCTTCATCTCCAGAGCCATGAGCGTTACTTTCAGGCGGGTATCCTCGGGCCTGCATCCTTCATACAATGGAGTAACCGCATCTATCTCCAGTTGATCCAGCTTGGCTTTCTCTCGGGCGGCAGCTCTTGCGTTATCCGTCTGCTTGAGAAGCAGCTCTTGAATATGAGGGTCCTGCACCCAGCCCATCGATGGTCCATCGTCGTCTGCTCCGCCGGCATCTTCATCTTCATGATCATGCCCTTCGTCTGCTCCCGCATCTTCCTCATCGTCATGTCCGGCATCTTCTACATGATGACTGTGTACAGCATCACCATCGTGATCATGTCCTGGAGATTCTTCGTCTTCTCGCCCGCCCGAGCCGTGGTGGTTGTCTTGCTGCCCATCCTCATTTCTTGCCCGACCCCCATGGACGACTTCATAGTCATCTTCATCACGTTGCCACCGATAGCCATCCATGAAACCACGCAAGAGCAGGTGGTCCCGCACCTGCCCGGAATCCGGGTCCGCAATAAGGCTCTTCAGCTTGCATCTTCGACATGGACATCTTATCTCTGTCTCGTTCTTTTCAAGCATCTCGGCCTACGCAGAGCTCAAAAACCTATTCACGATGCCTTCGGTCATCGTGCGGACCATGGTCACCTGCGGGGTAGAGCAAAACGATATTTTAGAACCAAGAAAAAATTTGGCATGACTTTCCCTAAAAATAGGACCAAAAAGAATGCATAGTGCCAAAATTCTCGCCGAAACGGAAATGAATCAACATTCCGGCAAAATATTGGCAACTATCGCATTTCAAATACCGGTACCTGCAAACACAAACATATATGCAACACCACAAACATATGCAACACCACAAACATACATAGATCTAGCTACGACCTAAAAAGTGCATGTGCGCACGTTGTTGGAGGGAGAACAACATAAAGATAGCTTCCCCCTTACTTACCTATCAAAAAAAGGGGCTTTAACCACGTAATTTGGATGAATTTATGGTGCAAATGAGGTGAGGAGGAGGAGGCAGCCGAGACAAGCTTGGAGGAGGGAGGAGAGAATGAAGTGGGGAAAGTGAGTGGGTAGGTGTGGCTGTCCAAAATATCTAGCTCGTCCCAGGTTACTAATGGCGCACCACTACACAATGCGCCATTAGTAACCCTGGTTACTAATGGCGCACCTGCTGGTGGTGCGCCATTAGTAGTTTTGCAAAAAAACACTAATGGCGCACGGGGAGCAGTGCGCCATTACTAGCTTAAACTAGTAATGGCGCACTGCACCTGGTGCGCCATTAGTAGTTTTGCAAAAAAGTAAAAAATAAAAAAAACATTTTAGTGGCGCACTATGTTGCTGGTGCGCCATTACTAGTTCCTGGTGCGCCATTAGTATGTCTGGCAAAATAAAAAATAAATAAAATTTGTTACTAATGGCGCACCGTTTGTCTGGTGCGCCATTAGTGTCTTTCACACTAATGGCGCACCACATGTCTGGTGCGCCATTAGTGGCCATTCCATCTATAGCCCTTTTCCTAGTAGTGAGATGTGCTATGGAGTATACTTCGCCGCCAAGAAACTGAAGCCCTACTTTCAAGAGCATCCCATCACGGTCGTGTGCACCGCCCCGCTTGCCGAGATCATAGGCAGCCGGGATGCATCCGGCCGGGTGGCTAAATGGGCCATTGCGCTGGCGCCTTACACAATCTTCTACCAGCCCCGCACTGCCATCAAGTCCCAAGCATTGGCCGACTTCCTCGTCGACTGGGCCGAGACCCAGTACCTACCGCCGGCGCCTGACTCTACTCATTGGCGGATGCACTTCGACGGGTCCAAAATGCGCACGCATCGTCCTCACCTCTCCCAAAGGCGACAAGCTCAGATACACGCTGCAAATCCACTTCGCCACCTCCAACAACGTGGCCGAGTACGAGGCGCTCATACATGGGCTCCAGCTAGCCAGAGAGCTCGACATACGCCGGATCCTGTGTTATGGTGACTCAGACTTGGTGATCCAGCAGTCATCTGGCGACTGGGACGCCAAGGATGCAAACATGGCAAGCTATCAATTCCTCGTCCAGCAGATCAGTGGGTACTTCGAAGGGTGCGAGTTCCTTCACGTGCCACGGGCCGACAACGACCAAGCAGATGCCCTGGTACGGATCGGCTCCACCCGACAGGCTATACCAACCGGTGTCTCTCTCCAGCGCCTCCTCAAACCGTCTATCAAGCCGTCTCCAGAGTCGGACTCTATCTTCGTACCGACTGCCCCCGATGCAGCCGGATCCGACTGGAGGAACCCAGCAGGCGGCTCGGGGACTTCGACAAGCGACCCGGGGATTGCCGTTGTCGCACCCGGCTCGGGGACTTCAGAACCCGGCCCGGGGACTGCAACAGTTGGCCCGGGGACTGCAGCGACACAAGAAGCGGCGGCCGACTCCTACTCTCCACCACCCAACCCGCCCACCCGAGTCACCGTGGCCGTACTAACAGTAGAAGAAGTCACAGCTCCATCATGGGCCCAGCCCGTCCTCAACTTCCTAGTCAACAGAGAGCTGCCGACTAATGAGACTTCGGCAAGACTAGTGCAAAGCCGAGCCGGAGCATATGCAATAATAAACAGAGAACTTGTCAAGCGCAGCGTCACTGGAGTCTTCCAACGCTGCGTCGAGCTAGAGAAAGGTGTGGCAATCCTCAAGGATATCCACCAAGGCGAATGCGGCCACCACGCAGCCTCAAGATCACTTGTATCCAAAGCTTTCCGCCATGGTTTCTTTTGGCCGACTGCTTTGGAAGATGCCAAAGAGATAGTCAAAAGATGCAGAGGATGCCAAGTCTTCAGTTCCAAGCAGCACCTGCCAGCTTCCGCGCTCAAGACCATCCCCCTCACCTGGCCCTTTGCCGTCTGGGGGCTGGACATGGTGGGCCCATTCAAGACAGCCCGCGGCGGCTTGACACATCTGCTTGTCGCCGTGGACAAATTTACCAAGTGGATCGAAGCGAAGCCGATCAAGAAGCTGAACAGGCCGACTGCCGTGACATTCATTGCCGACATCACTACTCGGTACGGCGTGCCGCACAGCATCATCACCGACAACGGCACAAACTTTGCCAAAGGAGCACTAGCATGTTTCTGCGCGACGCAGGGCATCCGACTGGACTTAGCATCCGTTGCCCACCCGCAGTCAAACGACCAGGTCGAGCGAGCAAATGGACTCATCCTCTCCGGCATCAAGCCCCGACTGGTCGTACCACTGGAGCGATCGGCCGGCTGCTGGCTCGATGAGCTGCCGGCTGTCCTCTGGAGTCTGCGTACTACCCCAAACAAGTCAACTGGCTTCACTCCGTTCTTCCTTGTATATGGTGCCGAGGCTGTCATCCCAACTGACATTGAGTTCGACTCGCCTCGGGTCACCATGTACACGGAGGCGGAGGCCAAGGAAGCGCGAGAAGATGGCGTCGACCTACTGGAAGAAGGCCGGCCGTTAGCACTCAGCCGGTCCGCCATTTACCAGCAGGGTTTGCACGGTTACCACAGCCGAAAGGTCAAGCCAAGATCTTTCCAAGAGGGCGACCTTGTGCTTCGGCTGATCCAGCGAACAGCCGGCCAGCACAAGCTCTCGCCCCCCTGGGAAGGCCCTTTCGTCATCAGCAAAGCACTAGGCAGCGACTCCTACTACCTGATCAATGCACAAAAACCAAGAGCACGCAAGAGGGATGATTCCGGCAAGGAGTCGGAGCGACCATGGAACGCGAACCTCCTGAGAAGATTTTACAGTTGAAAGCAGTATGTATCATGCTACCTTTTTGTATTAAGTACGAAACAACGGCCCCCCCGAGGAGCACTCGGGGTCTGCCCCCCTTTATCTATGAATGACGAGTATCATATTCATGAATGTATTATTACATTTGATTTTCTACCTGGCACCGGGTTCGACTAGTCGGCCCGGGGACTGGCCGCCTTAAGTTATATTAAAAGTTCTACCTAAAGTCAGACAAGTAGTGTGCCGGCACCCAAGCCCTCTCTTGTTGAAAGTCGCAGCTCGAAGAACCGACTGTCCGACTGGCAAGAGCCAAAGGCAGAAAGGATGCCCACACGAAAAACGGCTAAGGACTAACGAACTTATATAACACAAAGACGGCCTCCAACCATGCCTACCGGCTATCAAAACAGTCGGCTGGCCGGCCTCCCAGTCACTTCGCTAAAGTCCAACAAAGCTAGAGTACTTGCCCTCCCAACTGGCCAAGTACTTCTCCAGCCGCAGATTGCAGAGCAACTGTCCGACTAGGGAGGCGGCAAAGGAAACAGCCAAATGATGAAAAGCAAAGAACAAGGGAAAGCCAAACGCATGCATAATTATATTTACACATAAGGCCCCAAACCGGCCGGCAGTCAATATAGTTCGAATACACCTAGTGGGTGGAATTGTGCAAACTTAACAAAACACTATTCCAAGAATGGTGAAACAGGAAAATAGAGGCAGCAAACTAGACTAAGGGCGCAGTGTGGGAGCCGGGTTGGTCGGTGGAGACGGCGCCACCGGCTGGAGGAGTGGCCGGCTGGCGGGTCTCGGCTTGATCATCGCCGGCTGCAGGCGATGCACCCGCGCGTGCCTTGTTGCTGGAGGCACGGTCAAGCTGAGGCTGACCGGCCGCTCCACCATCTGGCCCAACGTCTTCACCCTCCTCCTCCTCCTCGCCCTCGTCGCCGGAGTCGATCTCCTCCGCCGAGTCCTCGCCGTCTGCCGGGTTCAGCCCGAACCACTCCTCCGGCTGGGCAACACTATTATCGTCCACCTCAGGAGCGAAGACGCTGGTGTCGGTGTAGTCGGCGATCGGCGAAGCCCGCTGGACGATAGCCGGCCGCGCCGGCTCCAGCTCCATGTCGGTCTCCTGCCGCCAGGTGGCCAGCTGGTCCAGACTAAGCTCGGGATACCAGGCCTTGGCAAACTCCAGCGCCCGCCTGGCGCCGGACCGAGCCGTCGAAGCCTTCCAAGCCTCGAAGCGGCCGACCGCCACCTCCAGCCAGTCGGCAGTCCGACTGGGGGTGTGGGGAATCACCTCACCAGGCCTAAGGGCGGCTAACACCTGTGCCCCAACGTGCTGAAGCCGGTGGAGCATGCGATGAGCCGGCTGGAGGCGGGCCTGGATCGCCAAGAGCTGCTCCTCTAGCGACCGGCGAGCGTTTCGCGCGATCTCGGCGCCAGCCTGCCTTCGCGCCTCGCGGTGGGCCTCGACGACCTGGTTGGCAGAGGTAGAGTAGCCAGGGAAGTACTCTGCGCAAGGAAGAAAGAGAAAGAAGAGAAAAACACCAAGTCAGAAAATGAGCTAAAACGGCAAGCGGCAAGCAAGGATGAAGAGGAAGGCGGCCTACCGTCAACCAAGTCTTCGATCTGGCCATAGCCGTTGATCAGCATCTGCTTCGCTTCGGCCCAGCTGGCCACCTCTGTCTCATACTCGGCTTGGAGGGCGGCCTCGCTGTCCTGCACCGCCTTCAGGGCCGCCTTGTGGCCCTTCTCCTGGTCGGCCAACCTCTTGGCCAGGCGGTCACGCTCCTGTGCCAAGGCGGCAAGCTCGGCCTCCTTAGCGCGGAGGGTGGCCTGAGCCCCGCCTAGCTGTTCCCTCAGACTGGCGTTGGCCGCTGCAGAGATGGCAGAAAAGAAAGAAGCAATATGGAAGAAGTCGTCAAGGAAGATCCGACCCGACTGCTCGGCAGTCGGCCCGAATCTCAGGGACTACACCCAGTGGGTGCGCTGACGCGCCCCCACGTGAGATAAAAGACGGAGCACTTACCCCGGCTCTCAGATAGGTCAGCAGTCTTCTGGGTCAGCTCCTGAGCCTGGGAGTTGAAGGCAGCCGCGCGAAGGTTGTGGTAGTCCTGCAAATTAGGCAGAGGAGCGAATGAGAACAAGAATAGCAAAAAAAGGCCCGCTAAGAAGTTCCAAGCCGCCTGCTCAGCAGCCGACTCGGAACTCGGGGACTACACCCAGTCGGTGCGCTGACGCGCCCCCACGGAAGAAACCAAGATCAAAAAAGCAAAGATAAGAAGACTAACCCGAATGGCCGCCCGCGTCGCAAGGAACTCGTCATTATATTTCCTCAGCGCCGCAGCCTGGGCCTGAAGCCGGTTCCGGACGTCCTGCGCTGCCATGTTCACCACAGTTGTCCCTCCACCCGGCGTCCACCCCGAGCTGGCGCTGGCCGCCTCCATGTCCTGGGCCGACGAGCTGGAGCCCGCGGCCTTCTGCGGCTCCGACGCGGCCTTCCCCGTGCGCTGGCGCAAGGGCAACTGGACCACCAGATCTGTCCTTGCGGCCGGCTCGCCCCCGGCCGATTGCGCAGGCGACAAGTTAGGCCGGCCGCCTTGGGTCGCCCCAGTCGGCGGGGCTGGCGCCGCCTCCCTCTCCAGGACGACGACGTCGTCCTCCCTCTCCAATCCCGGCTGATCGCCGCCGGCTTCCTCTGGCGGGGGCTCTGGGGCCTCAAGCGCCGCGACGCGCAAGGGGGTGACGAGCAAGGCCCCCTCCGCCATCGCCGCGGCCGCAGCCTCCGCTTAGGCCTTGGCTGCAGCGTCGGCGTGCGCCTTCGCCGCCTCCTCCTCCTGTGCCGCCTTGGCGGCAGCCGCCCTCAACTCCTCCGCCTCCCGCGCGTTTCATTCCGTCGCCGCCTGAAGCTCGGCGCGGGGGTCCACGCGGCGGGTGCTCCCGGAGCCTCCCGGCGATCCAACGACGGAGGCGGCAGCAACCCGCTCGAGCGACAGCGGAGCCCTGATTTTTTGAGAAAGGGCAAGGATTCAGAAACTACCAAAGAAGAGAAGAAAGAATGCACAAAGGAGTATACACTTATGGCAACACCGTCTGTGGCTGCTTCACCACCTTGCGGAAGCGGGCCGCCTTTGCGGCCGCCTCATAACGCCTGGTCGCCGCCGCCCCGCCCTTGGGCTTCTTCGGCCGACTGCCGAACAGGCCCGGCGCGGCACGACGCTTCTGCCCGCCGCCCCGAGCAGGCGGCGCGGCGGAGGAACCCGCGCCATGGCCAGACGCCGGCTGGCGGTGTGGGACGACTTCCGCCTCGTCGTCATCCGGCCAGTCGTCGAAGCTGGCTCCAAGACCGAAGCCGCCTACTTCGCCGCAGGCTTCGCCGCCACCCGTCTCGGTGTTGTCCTCCATGCCCGCCGCCCCCAAGTCGAAGTCCTCCAGGTCATGTTCTGCCCGGTCGGGGAGGAATCGGCGCTCCGTCTCCGACCCGGCCGCAGGTCGAAGGAGAGAGCTCTGCCAAGGCACCCCGACTGGTCAGAGACGGCCAGAAGGAATTCGGCAACAAAAATGAGGAAAGAAAAGGAAAAAGAAAACATACCATGGGTGGAGGATGCGCATGGGAATATGGCTCCTTGCCAAACTGCCACTCTGCGGAGAGCTTGCAGTTCGCAAGGTAATTCACCATGTGGGCTACCTCGTCATGTGGCATGTCCTTGGTGCACATCCGGCTCGGGTCGAGCTGGCCGCTCATCTGACAGATCAGGTGAGGGCGGCTCTGAAGCGGAAGCACCCGGCGCACGACGAAGGCAGCCAGCAAGTCGGACCCAGTCAGGCCCTCCGACTGGATCATTACCCATAGTCGGGCGACGGCCGCGGCTCCAGCCGGCATCAGCGACGCGGCCCGATAGGACCAGTGGGGCCGCCTCCCAGCCGGCGGGCCAGCTACGTAAGCTGGCAAGTTGACGTAGTCGCCTTGCGGGGCGACGTTCTTCACGTAGAAGTAGGACTTCTGCCAGCGCTTCACCGACTAGATTAGCGTGATGACAGGGAAGGGGTTGTCGGCCGTCGGCCTCCGCATCGCGATGAAGGCGCCGCTCTGGGCCGGCACGCCCTGCATGCGGGTGCCCAATTTCGATTGGAAGAACTCCCCCCAGAGCTTGAGGGTGGGGAGAACGCCAAGGAAGCCTTCGCACAAGGTGACGAAGGCGGACAGCAGCACCACCGTGTTTGGAGTGAGGTGGTGCGGCTGGAGTTGATAGAAGTCGAGGAAGGAGCGGAAGAACATGCTCGCCGGCAAGCCGATGCCGCGCAGGAAATGCGAGCGGAAGACTACCCGCTCGCCTTCCTCCGGCTCCGGCGTGATCTCCCTCGCAGGCGCGAGGCGGACCCGCACCTGGTCCACGCCGGGCAGCCGCCGCGTCTTGCTAAGGAACTCGATGTGGTCCATGTGGACGTTGGAGCCGTCCCAGTCCCCGCCGTACTGCATAATGGCGAGTAGCTAGCAAGGAAGAGTGCGGCGGCGGAGAAAGCACGGCCCTGCGGCGGTGGAGCTGCGGGGCGGAGTGAAGAATGGTGGGACGGCGCGGCGGCGGGAGAAAGCAGGAGGAAGAAGACGGCGGAGAGGAGAGGAGCGTGCGAGCGTCTGCCGCTTCCCCTCCTCCCCCTACTTATAGCCTCGTGCGGCGAAGCCGAGGAGGCGAGGCATGGGGAGAGACGTGGGATTAACTGCGCCCACTCCCCCACGTCCCGCGATTATTTCGCCCTAACGGCGTGCGGAAACCGTCGCCGGAAGACGTGCGTGCGGCCTTGGGCCGCAAAGAATCCGCGCCTGGGCTAGGCCTAGGAGTGGTGGGCCCTTGGCCTGCGGCGACGTCTTGTCGCGCGCGTGGGTTGGCAGGCTCTCTTCAGCCAGGGGACGCCACGTGGTTCGCAGGCGGCGAGCGGCCGGCCCGCAGCCCGGCGCACGCGCCGACAGACTCCCGCCTTCCGACTATAAAAATTTCGCCAAGACAGCGTGCCCCACCAAAGCCGGCTCCCTGCTGCTGGCTCGACAAGATAAGAAGCTGACCGAGCTTCTCGACCTCCACTCAGCCTCGAAGCCCAACCAGTTTCGAGGACTACTGTCGGAGTAAATGACCACGGGTAGCCTAACCGACTCCCCCTGGCTCTTTGAAAATTATCAGGCCGTTCAGGCCTTCAAGCATACAAAGCATAGGGCTGCCTTCCCCTGGTCGGCTATCCCCGGGGCCGACTCCCGGAAGGCGGCCCAGCCTCAAGAACCTCCCCCAAGAAAGATACGAGATAGCCGACTCCAGGGAGCCGGCCCCAGAAGGACCGACTCCCAGGAGCCGGCCATGAAGAGAGCCGACTCCCAGATGCCAGCCGAAACTGCACCTGCTAAGACCGTACCCACGTAACGGCGATAGGATGGGGCGTGGCCGCAGTACAACCCACTACCCCCGAATCCCGGAACGGGCATGGCCACAGGGCGCCGTACGGGCCAGCCATCCCCCGTCCGGCGCGGCACTGTAGCCATGTTGGCCTCGATGTCACCCACGACAGGTGCCAGTACGGCCCGTGGGCGGCGGGGCCCTTTGCCAGAGAGACATCTGAAGACGGCCTGGCCTCCTCTAGTCGGCCAGGGGTGTGGCCGGCTCCCAATAGTCGGCTACCTCCCTCCCTCGAAGCGAGCGCCCCATTAAGGAGACAAGACGAGGTAAGGCTACAGTGAGAGCTCGCAAGGCGGCGACACTGTAACCACGCTTACCTCGACAAAGCCCTCGTCATCAGAGGCGAGGCGACAGTAACCAGCCGCCGACAGCCGGCGGGACCCACTAGTCGGCGGGCCCCAATGACCGGCGGAGAAGCCGGCGATCATAGACACTGACGGCTGGGACCCGCACCCAGCCGGATTACCATTGTAACCCTGGGGGGTAGGCCTATATAAACCCCCCGGGACACCCATGCAAAGGGTTGAGCTGATAGAGTTTCACACACCACATAGAGAGAAAAGGAGAGCTAGCCTTGCCCTTCTTCTTCCTCTAACCAGACAGCTCAAGGAGCACTTGTAGCCACTTGTATTGATCTAGTGATCATGCGGAGACCCCGCAGAGCAGGACTAGGGGTGTTATCTCCACGGAGAGCCCCGAACCTGGGTAAGATTCGCCGGCGTGCATGTCTTCGTCTCATCCCGTTTCCAGGCACCTGCGACGTCTTACTGGCTCCCACAATGATAAGCCACCCGTTGGCATATGTCGCACCTACCACCCGACAGAGACGGAGTATCATGTGGAAGTGATCGTGAAGGCTAATGACTCTCCAACAAGCTGGTTCTTCGAGGGACCCCAGATGGCAACACTAGTTCTTGCCGTCAAGACGACAACCCTCAAGACACTCACCCGCCTCCGAGACCTTCTTCCCGAGATGGCGGACGAGTTGGCAACCCGCTTCTTGCCTTATCGGAAGGAGGGTGAGGATGAGAGCAGTGCACCAGCTCCACCATTGGAGGAAGGAGTTCCACTCTGATTCCAAACCTACTTCAGCCTCTGTGCCGATAGCTTGGCACAACATTTGGCCTCGGAATCAATGGAGCTCCGAAAGGAACTTCATGAGACCAAGGCACTTCTTCTCCAAGCACAAGGGAAGACGGATAGGATCAAGAAGGAAGGTGCTCCCCCTGGTCAGCCCGCAATCACATACCGAGGCGGAAGACCCCCAAAGGATGGAGAACCACCACATCAGCACCGCTTGAGCGCAAGGGATTACCGCAAGCTCTTCACACCACCAGCAAAGCAACGCCGTGTTGAGCTCCTACACTCCCCCACTCCTTCGAGCAATGAAGGAAGTCAGGCTACTGATGACGAGGAGGAAGACCCAGAAGAGCCAGACTACGTGACCGAGCATTCCACCACTTAGGCATCATTCGCAACTTGGATATGCCCATTAGTAACCCCTACGGTAGGATAGGTCGTGTACCCCCCTATGCGAAGTCGAGTCCTTGTAATGGTTCATATGAAACCATGTAGTGTTGTGTTTGCTTTTGATGTGTTTGATGAACGTCGTGATTTCCTTCGGGAATTTGTAAGCGACTACATCACCCATTTGGATTTTAATGAATGTGTTTGGCCTTTTGGCCCTTGCATGAAAACAATTAGTGTCATACCGGCCCCCTTACTAGGCATCCCATCTATATTGCTTCCCCTCATCTTTCCCAATCATGAGACCTTGACCACTCCAACAGGATGCCTGTTGTAACACGTACTGGTACCTCTACCCAGCAGCAAGAAGCTGGAGCAGGAGCCAATTAGGACCAAACCAAGGACAAGCTCCACCACCGCCACCACCTCCAAACATGGACATGGCTCAGCTTCTCCAAGCCTTCCGAGAGGAACGCCAAGCCAACACTGCAGCCCTCCAGATGATTGCTCAAGCTATCAACCGCCAGCCGGCGGGGAACGGCAATGGACGTTCCACGTTGGCGGAGTTCAAGAAGCATGCACCACCCACCTTCATCGAGACTGCTGAACCCCTGGATGCAGACGACTGGGTCCACACCATTGAGGATCTACTGGAACTAGTCGGATGCACCGAGGACCGTGAGAAGGTGGCATATGCTGCTCACTGTCTCGGGGGAACTGCCAGAGCTTGGTGGGATGGATGGAAGGCCATGCATGCTGAGCAAAACATCACTTGGAATAACTTCAAGGCAGAATTCCGCAAGGCCCACATTCCTTCCGGAATCATGGCCATCAAGAAGCATGAATTCCGAGCCCTGAAGCAAGGAAATAGCACTGTCAAGGAGCACATGCAGAAGTTCAGTGTTCTCTCAAGGTATGCTCCTGAGGATGTCCGCACTGATGCTGCCAAAAGGGAGCGCTTCATGGAAGGCCTTAACCAGACTCTGCAGTACTCACTTGTTGTGTGTGACTGGCCGACCTTTCCTGATCTGGTAAAGAAGGCACTCATGCTTGAGGACAAGCGACGTGCTTTGGATGATACCCGTAAGCGCAAGATGATCAGCAAGGGTAGCTCCAGCAACCAGAAGCCTCGCCCGTGGCAGCCAGCCCTGGTCAAGCCAACCTATCAGCAGCCAAGAGCCCTTGCACCCCGCACCAACTATCAGCCTCAGCAGTATGCCAACCCTAGGCCAGCTTACAACAACCCCAATAACAATGCCGGCAAGAGCAGCAACCTCAATCAAGTCACTTGCTTTGGATGTGGTCAGCCAGGACACTACTCCAAGAATTGCCCCAACAAGAAGCCCGACGCCCTGCGCCCTAATGCGCAAAACCCAGGACAAGGCCGCGGAATGCCACCAAGGAACCAAGCTCCCCGCAACCCGCCCAACAATGGCAAGGGTCGTGTGAATCATGTCACTGCAGAAGAAGCCCAGGAAGACCCGGACGTCGTGCTGGGTACGTTCCTTGTTAACTCACCACCTGCAACTATCTTGTTTGATTCTGGAGCCACACATTCATTTGTCACCCAAGAGTTTGCATTAAAAAGTGGCATGACCTCTACACCCCTGAATAACCCTATGGTGGTACAAACCCCCGGAGCAGAGATGAGAGCCAAGGTAGGCTGTAAGGGAGTCGGAATTGTCATTAACGGGGTAGACTTCCTAGCAGACCTTATCGTCTTAAGATCACAAGGCTTGGACGTGATCTTAGGAACGAATTGGCTCATCAAGCACCAAGGCTTGTTAGATTGCGCCAACCGGACCATCACTGTGACCAATGACCAAGGAGTCGAAGTTAAGTTTGCTCCCAACCCCTCCTCTGCTCAAGGCGCCCAAGTTAACTGTCTGTCAGAAGTTAGACTTGAGCAAGTGTCGGTAGTATGCGAATACCCGATGTCTTTCCTGATGAGCTACCGGGAATGCCTCCTGACCGAGACATTGAGTTCATCATCGAGCTCATACCCGGAGTAGGACCCATCTATAAGAAGCCTTATAGAATGGGATCGAAAGAGTTAGCAGAGTTGAAGAAGCAACTGGAAGAGCAGTTGAGGAAGGGATTTATCCGCCCTAGTGCCTCCCCTTGGGGATCACCTGTTCTGTTTGTGGCAAAGAAGGACGGTACCATCCGCTTGTGCATTGACTATCGCTCCCTCAATGAAGTTACAATCAAGAACAAGTATCCACTTCCCAAGATTGAAGATCTGTTTGATCAACTCAATGGGGCCAAGGTGTTCTCCAAGATCGACCTCAGATCTGGGTACTACCAGCTGAAAATCAGACCCCAAGATATTCCGAAGACGGCATTTGTAACCAGATATGGCATGTATGAGTGCATGGTCATGTCTTTTGGATTGACCAATGCCCCAGCTTACTTCATGTATCTCATGAATAAGGTCTTCATGGAATATTTGGACAAGTTTGTCGTCGTCTTCATTGATGACATTCTTGTCTTCTCGAAGACGGAAGAAGAGCACGAGCAACACTTGAGGATGGTCCTAGACAAGCTTCGAGAGCACGAACTGTACGCCAAGTTCAGCAGGTGCGAATTTTGGCTGCATGAGGTTGGATTCTTGGGTCATAAATTGACTGCCGAATGATTGTCAGTGGATCCCACCAATATTCAAGCCGTGACTAAATGGCAAACCCCGAGCAATGTGAAGGAAGTCAGAAGCTTCCTCGGACTCGTGGGATATTACCGCAAGTTCGTTGAAGGATTCTCAAGCATTGCCCAACCCATGACCCAGCTCCTGAAGAAGGACAAGAAGTTCGAATGGACGCTGAAGTGCGAGGAAAGCTTCCAGGAGCTGAAGAAGAGACTGACCACCGCCCCAGTTCTGGCCACACCAGATATACACAAGGAATTTGTGATATATTGTGATGCGTCGAGAGCCGGGCTTGGAGGTGTTCTTATGCAAGAAGGCAGAGTCGTAGAATATCTGTCCAGATAGCTACGTCCTCACAAAGAGAACTACGCTACTCATGACCTCGAGTTGGCAGCTGTAGTTCATGCCCTGAAAACAGGGCGACATTACCTCCTAGGGAAGCGGTGTGAGATATACATGGATCACAAAAGTCTGAAGTATATTTTCACTCAGAAGGAATTGAACATGAGGCAGAGAAGGTGGCTAGAGTTGATAAAGGATTATGACCTCAGTGGTCAATACCACCCTGGGAAGGCTAATGTGGTAGCAGATGCATTAAGCAGAAAGGCTTGTTCCTTGAATGCTATGCTTAAGGAAAGGCTACCCGCCTTGTATGTAGAACTTGAAAGCTTCGGGTTGGAATTGGTTGCACCAGGATTCTTGGCCAACCTCGAAGTTAGGCCTACCTTGATGGATGATGTTAAGAAAGCTCAGAAGGGACACGAAAGTATTGAAGGCATCAAGAGGAAGATCAAGGCAGGCAAGGCCCCAGGATTCTCAGAGGATGAGCAAGGAATTGTGTGGTTTGGGAATCGCATTTGTGTACCCAACAAGATTGAGCTCAAGAATTTGATCTTGCAAGAAGCTCATGACACCCCGTATTCCATCCACCCCAGAGGAACCAAGATGTATCAAGACCTAAAGGAAAGATTCTGGTGGCATGGCATGAAGAGGGAGATAGCCACTTTTGTCGCTAAGTGTGACATATGCCAAAGGGTCAAAGCTGAACATCAGCGACCCGCTGGATTGTTACAGCCTCTCAAGGTGCCTGAATGGAAATGGGATAAAGTTGGAATGGACTTCATCACTGGATTACCCAGGTCAAATAAGGGACATGACTCCATCTGGGTTCATAGTCGACCATTTGACCAAAGTAGCCCATTTCATTCCTGTCAAAACGACTTACAAGGGAAACTAGCTAGCCAGCCTCTACATCAACAGAATTGTAAGCCTTCACGGTGTTCCTAAGGAGATTGTGTCAGATCGAGGAACCCAATTTACCTCAAGGTTCTGGAAGAAGTTCCAAGAGGCCATGGGAACCAAGTTGTCCTTCAGCACTGCTTTCCATCCATAGACCGGAGGTCAGACGGAACGAGTAAATCAGATACTCGAAGACATGCTCCGCGCCTGTGTCTTAGCATATGGAGCTAAGTGGGAAGATTGCCTACCCTTCGCCAAGTTCTCCTACAACAACAACTACCAGTCCAGTCTTCAGATGGCACCGTTTGAGGTGCTATATGGACGGAAGTGCCGCACTCCCCTCAATTGGTCCGAGACCGGAGAAGGACTAGTCTTTGGGCCCGATATCCTCTATGAAGCAGAAGAGCAAGTCCAACTTGTCAGAGATCATTTGAAGACTGCCAAGTCAAGACAGAAGAGCTACGCTGACTCACGTCATCGAGACATAACCTTCCGAGTTGGAGACCATGTCTATCTCTGGGTCACACCTCTCAAGGGAACCCAGTGCTTCCATGTCAAAGGAAAGCTCACACCAAGATACATCGGCCCCTTCAAGATCACTGACTGGCAAGGAGAAGTGGCTTACCAGTTGGAACTACCACCTGAACTATCCGATGTGCACAACATATTCCACGTGTCACAACTCCGGAAGTGTCTCCAAGTTCCAGACAAGCCTGGTCTTTACAAGGACGTCGATCACCAAGCCATTGACCTTCAGCCTGATTTGACCTACCATGAGAGGCCCATCTGCATTTTTGACGAGGCTGAACGACACACTCGAAGCCGCACCATCAAGTACTTCAAGGTCCAGTGGAGCAACCACACTGAAGCAGAAGCAACCTGGGAACATGAAGACTACCTTAGATCCGAGTTTCCCGATCTCTTTTAAAGCCTAGTTTAGGAATCTTGGGGATGAGATTCTTGTAAGGGGGGTAGGTCTGTCACACCCTGCATTTTGTAACATGTCATTTGCATTAATAAAGCATGAAAATTTGGACCAACAAAAACTTTTGCATTATTTGGCTTTTTATTTTGGAGTTGGTTTTCTCTCTATGATTTTCAAGTGCTATTTAAAGTCAACTACTCCACTTTATATACTTCATCTCCCTGCCCTAAACTTCTGCCCAATGATCATGCCATGCGTATAGTGCAATATAGTATTTTCTTACAAAAATAATTTGGCCAAAAATTATTTTCTAAAATTAGTTTTCCAAAAACCCCTGAATTGAGGTTTGCACTACAAGTACTTGATTTGGGTATCAAAAATATTTCAAAGAGTATATTTGAAACCTATTAGATATAGGATTCCCATAAACCACAAAAATATAATTTTAGAAGTTATTTTCCTATTTTATTTAAAAGCTTTTTCTTAAGGCCAGAAATGGTCTTTAATAGGGAAAAATTATTTTTATTGTTTCAAAAATATTTGACAAAATTCTTGGAAGCTCATTGGACATATATTGTCCATATATGTGAGTTTCAACAGATGGTCATGTTCAAAATATTGGACAAAACCTCCCAAAACCATTTCTGCCCATTTCAAGGAATTGAAATATTTCTACAGGAAATATTTTCATAAAAATCCAAGGAAAATCCAGCAAGTCACAAATGCATATTGTGATCACCTTGCAAAGCCTCATATCAAGCAAGGTCATTTTGGTTCACCAAAATGCCCCAAAACCCTCTCTGACCAGAATAAAATTTGAACAACTTTGTACTACCAACTTTCTCTCCTTGACCCCAACTTTTGTGAGCATGTTCACATGACCAAATGATGACACTACACAAAGTGGTGCATCAAGGAGAAAAGATTTGCATGTCTAAATCTTGGAAAACTTATTTCTGTTGATTTCTAGGGTTTACAAAAGTTGCATTGGCAACTTTACCCAAATGAGACCAAACTTTGTGGAACACCCTAATTCTATGTGCCATTTCATCCTGTTAAGTTTCATGTCAAGTGAAATTAAAATTCTTGCCCAAACCATTATCAAACACCTTCTGACACTTTACCAAAATGCCATTTTTGACCTCTTCCACTAATCTCCATGGGCTCAACTTTGTACCGCAGCTGCTCCTGACCGTCTTCTACCCCCAGTAACTTTCCCCTGGCCATTGCTAAATGATTGAGGGGTGAAACACCCCCATTTATTTTCCTGGACAGCGCCTTCTCTCTCTCCCTCAACCTCCCTCCTCACTCCAGTGGCCACCCAGGGCATCCAAAGCCCCTCCCCCTTGCTGTACTCCCTCCTAGACCTACTGGACATGCTTGGGGGCGCCCACACTGCTTAGAAAAGGCATGCCAAGCCATTTGGGCGCTCTGGAGCGCGCTACAGTGCGGCCAGGCACTGTAGCCACCCCTTCCAACCGTCTCCGGCCACCTCGGGCCTCCCCAGCGCGCCCGACGAGACGCCTCGACGTCCGAGACACGGCAGCTGGTCGGCCCCCTTCTTCCTTTCTCTCTCCTGCCCCTGCTCGCACGCGCACCATGGCCGCCCGAGAGCTCCAATGAGCACGCTCACACACACACTGCCCTGACGCTCCCCCGCTCCTTCTCTCCCTTCCTCTAGGCGTAGACCACCCCTACAAACAGCTCGGACACGTCCACGTGAGCCCCCATGACATACAGCGACGGCAACAACCTCGCCTGCGCATGGGTCCATGGCAAGCCCTGGCCCGGCTATATAAGACCTCCCCGAGCCCTCCTCTCCTCACCACTTGACCTCTGCAGCTCCAAAACACCCCTTGAACCACCCAATCCTCTCCAGAAGCACCCGAGCTCGAGATCGAGCTCGAGCTCCGCCGCTTCGGCTCGCCAGAGTTCGCGAGGTACAGGCCTCCCCCGCTCCTCCTCTGCCTTTATCTGGAACCCCCGAACACCCCTGATTGTTTCCCCCCTATTTCCCCTCTCTGTAGCTGCCGGAAACAGCCGGAACCGTCACCACCCGAAGCTCCTCCGCCGCGTGACCTCGTCGCCGGCGAACCAGGCCACCCCAGCGACCGCAACCACCTCCACCTGAATGGCGACTCTGCGCTGAGTCCAACCCTGCCCTCCTCTCGCCTCGCCGCCCTACATCATCGCCGGTGAGCCCGCCGACCCTCTGTCGCAGGGTTAGGGATGACAGGCGGGCCCCTCCTGTCAGCCTCTCCCCTCCATCGCCCTTCTCTCTCTCGTTGACGCCTGGGCTCCGCCCGTCAGGTTTAAACCTGGCGCGCGCGTGCACCAGTGCGTTGGGCCGCCTCTCGGACTAGGCCTGCTGCGTTGCGGCTCTTCTGGCCCAGTTTCACAGTGCTCCTTTTCCTTTTCTTTTTTTCTTTTATGTTAAACTTGCAAAAATTCCACAGGATTAAATATTCATCCAAATGCAATAATTCCAACTCCCATATTTTTCTAAAAATCCCACCTATTTTATGGTATAACTTCCACTCATGTCCAAACAACTTTTATGTACTATTCATATTCAAATTAAAATTTGGATATATTTAAACCCCTCTGAAAATCTGTTTCTCCTATTCTGCCACTCCAAATCAAAAAACTAGGAATTTTAGCCTTCTTAGTTTTCACCCTAGTATTTAACAAAAATAAGTTGACATTTTTCTGAGCACTTTGGTTTTTCTGTTTTATTATTGCCTTATTTTCTCGTTATTATTTTGCGACGATAGATTGTGTTGCTGACGCAGGAGTTGGACCAGAAGACTTTGAAGACCCAGAAGACTTTGCTGAGCCAGGCAAGCAGCCCTTTGACCATGTCTAAGAAACCCTTTTTATGCATGTCATATGACACTTTTATTGCTTGCATCGAAGTCATGATAAAATGGTGGCCACTTGAGGTGGTTTGCCTCCGTTGCTTTTCTCGTTGACACTTGCATGATGCATGACCCTACCTTTCTATGAGGGTTATGCCGGTGGGAGTAGATAGGATGCTAAAGTAGTTGCTACGCAAAAGGGGATGGGTATATGCATGGTGATGGAAGCATGTTTTTTTTCAAAAACTTTTCAAAAACCCCATCAGGTGCCACTTATGCCCGAGGGAGATAATGAGTTGGGTAACCACTTGATGACGAAGTGGTGTACCGAGGAAAGTGTGTGTGTTGTTTTCAAAATGGATTGGTTTAAGTTGCGACCGTTATTCCAACCTTACATACGCAACCATTCTACCCTTATATGGGAAAGGGCATTATTGATTACCTAGGCCGATACTAGCATGGTGCCCGCATTACTAGTGACGGGAGAGTTGTTGCTCCCTCGGGCGGGGTCGTGCCAGGTAGGGCGGCCAAGAACATTTTTATGGGGCACCGGACACACCGTTGGTACCCCGTGCCAGTGGTATGTGATGAATATGGGAGTGAGGCTCCACAATTTTAAGTTGTGAAATGTTGGGCACGGGGGTTACTACCAATCGAGAGGAATCTATGTTAGTGTCGTCTAGGGAAAGATAGTGATCGGGTGCTTACCTCGGGTACTTGAGGTACCGCGGGTCGTGGATGACAGGAAGTTCTCTGGATCTTGTGGGTAAAGTGTGCAACCTCTGCCTAGTGTAAAACTATTCGAATAGCCGTTTCCACGGTCAAGGATAGTTGGGTAACCTCTCTTGGGCTACGTCCACTTGTTTACAAACCAGTGTGTGTGTGTGTGTGGGAAGAACTACTTGGGTCAAGTCAAAGGACTTGACATGATTGAGTTGGGTTGGAGCCCTCTCCCTTTATGTTGATATCTGTAACCAATCCCTATGGTTACTTGAATTCATACGAGGCATGATTTACCAGTTATTGAACATGCCATAGCACAACAAAATTAGCTTTCTGCAAAAATTTACCTATGTCATGCATTGTTGTATCTTGAGCCAAAACATGGGTTGCTTGCGAGTACATTCCAAGTACTCATTGGCTTGCCACTGGTTATTTAATTGGCCAGGCATGGAAGAATAGGAATTCAAAGAAGAGTTCTTTGGAGAAGAACATGCGAACTAGGACATTTTCCAGTCAGAATGCCTGTAGGGTTAAGGCAGATGGCATGGGTTCTACTTATCGACGAAGATTTCCACTGCTTAAGTTTATTTGGTATTCAGCCCTTGTGGCTTTATCTATGTAAGACTTGACCATAATGGTCATAATTTGTGTAAGACGATATATATGGATGTAAGACTCTTGTTATTCAGCTTCTGTGTGTTCAGTGAGCATTGATCTCTGGGATCACTGTACACGTGCATTCGGTGATCACGACTTATGAGTCGGGGTCCCCACAGTTCTGTTTCTGGCAGATTCTGTTTTCAATGCATAGTTTGCTCGTTTTCTAGTTTCTATGGCTTATATTGCTCAATGTAAATTGTAGAAATGATATGGTACAGTAGGCATTGTGTGAGAACAATTATGAATATTGTCTTTGACAGTACCAAAGTGATTGATTTACTCTTTATCATACTAACCCATCTCGCGAAGTTCCGTTAAGTTTTGTGTGATTGATGTTTTCAAGTTTTGAGTGAGATATCGATATGAAGAGAATAAGGAGTGGAAAGACCCTAAGCTTGGGGATTCCCAAGGCACCCCGAGGTAATATTCAAGAAAGACTCAAGCGCCTAAGCTTGGGAATGCCCCGGAAGGCATCCCCTCTTTCGTCTTCAAAACCGTCGGTATACCTTACTCGGAGCTATATTTTTATTCGTCACATGATATGTGTTTTGCTTGGAGTGTATTTTC
The DNA here is from genome assembly GCF_018294505.1 of Triticum aestivum. NCBI lineage: Eukaryota > Viridiplantae > Streptophyta > Magnoliopsida > Poales > Poaceae > Triticum > Triticum aestivum. The sequence continues at coordinate 390,559,592 of NC_057814.1, read as the reverse complement.
ATTTTACTTGCCATTGAATAAAATCATTGGATCTGAAATCTTGAATGAGAGAGAGTCCTCCCTTGGCTAGTTAATTATTTGACTACTCATTCTTCTTCACTTATATCTTTTTGGAGTAGTTTGTCATTTACTCTAGTGCTTCACTTATATCCTATGAGTAAATGGTTGAATGAATTGAATATCATAAATCTGAAATTATATATGATTCATATGCCTATCCCACGGGGAGTAATGACTTCACATATAAGAAGTATAGGTGGTAAAATTTATTGAAAGTTAGCAAACACCGCATTGGTCACTTCAACAATTCATGAAAGAATATTGAAGGAAGAGATATTTCACATATAAATATACTAACTTGGACATCTCCTATGACTGTGAGCCCATTAATTATTTTCAAACTTGAGAAAATTAGTTAAAGTTGGACAAGGAAGACAACGTAATGAGTTATGTTCGGGTATATTTGCATAGAAGTTATATTGTTATGGATCCTCCAACATGTGGTGCTTGCTTAGGATCTTTTGCTAGCCAAAATTTTGTACTAAGTAGAGATACTACTTGTGCATCCAAAAACCCTTAAACCCTATTTCATGCCATGAGTGTCCACCATATCTACCTATGGATTGAATAAGATCCTTCAAGTAAGTTGTCATTGGTGCAAAAAGCAATAAAAGTTGCTCCTAAATACGTATGATTCTTTATTGTAAGGGAAAATAAGCGTTGTACAAACTTGTGATGGTAAAGAAATAAAAGCGACGGACTGCATAATAAAGGTTTCTATCACAAAGGGCAATACAATGTGATGTTACTTTGCATTAAGGGTTTGCACTTCCAAAATTAAGAAGTGGATGACAACCTCTGCTTCCCTCTGCGAAGGGCCTATCTTTTACTTTCATGTATTTACTTTTATACAAGCGTCAATAGTATTCCTTCTTATTTAAACCTCAATTATTATTTAGTTGGCAAGCATCATGTGGTGGGGAAAGATCCAAGCATATATGTCCATTCAAACATATTTGATCATGAATTATTATTGTTGACAATTTTCTATATGATAAATAAGTTGGGAGGCGAAATATAAAGCCCCTATCTTTCTCTGTGTTCGACGAATGCTATTTGTCCTAAAATTATGCTTTGAGTGTTAGCAATCATGGAAGACTATATGATAGTTGAGTATGTGGAATTTGCTAAATCAAAGCTCTTACATAGACCCTTCCTGAAAATAAGATGAATTGCAATTGTTTGGTGACTAAAAGCCTAGTTTTGGTAGTTCTCAAGAAACTTTATGGTCTATAGTTTAACATGTGAATAGCTTGCTACTTGATCATGAGAAGTTTTATGAGATGATCTACTGTTTATGATAAAGAACAATGCTAGAAAAAGTGTTTGGAACTATCATTGATAAAATTTAAGCACTATGCTAGCATTCACGCTTCATAAATTACTTCTTTTATCATTTACCTACTCGAGGACGAGCAGGGATTAAGCTTGGGGATGCTAATACGTCTCCGATGTATCCATAATTTATGAAGTATTCACGCCATGTTTACCACAATTTTATATGGTTTTGATATGATTTTGTCGTGGGAAACCACGACCACCTATGGGACCAGGAGGCCCCTTGCTGGTTCGGCAGGGGGGCAACGCGTTGCACAAAGAGCAGACGAGCGTGGGGTAGTGCGGCAGGGATCACACAAGCAATTTTACCCAGGTTCGGGCCGCCGCGAGGCGTAAAACCCTACTCTTGCTTTGGTGGGTTGATGGTGCAAATGTGGTGGTGGAGCATAGTACACTTGCCCCGCAGGGGTTGCCTTGGGGCAGCAGCGACTACACGCGTATGGGGGTGTGAGTTATCCAATCCTCTAACCCTCTGTACGGTTGCCACAGGCCTCCTTTTATAGATCAGGGGGTCACCACAATGGCAAAGTAGTCATTATGCACTGATATGATAGCAAACAATGCTATCATACCTAACTCTGCAAGCTGACAGGGTGCATTAAATGCACCCCTTAGTGTCACATCGCTGGTTGCCCGGCAAGGCTTGCCGGGCTATCTTGCCAACTCCGCACCTGCTTGCTTGACGCGTCGCAGGACGAGTGTTGTCTGTGGGTTTTTCCTGTAAGGGAAGGCAGCCATGTGGTGAATGGCTGCCACTCAGTAACTTTGCGGCTTGACACCGCACTGATCGATGACGTGGGTCGTGATGGAGTGGTTGGTGATGTAGTTTTGCCTCCATGAGCCCCGGCAGGCCCTGCCAGGGCGCTTTGGTCGCATGCTTCTGGGGGTGGCCTTGCCCCTTGCTGGGCTCACCTGTCCGGCAAGGGAGGCTTTTCTCTTGGCGATATCCTGCTTCTCTGGCTTAATCTTGATCCCGCTGATCTGTATGTTAGTCCTTTGAATCCCTTGGTTCCTTGAACTCTGACTTGCGCCGGTCTTCAATCTTGTTCTCGTGCCTGTGCATAGTCTAGGCAACAGACCCGGGGTTTGTTGCACCGACAGAAGCCCCAGGCCTGCCCCGAACGTGTTGCGGAGCTTCGTCGGGGTAGGGCCAAATAAGTGCACAGGCAGGGTTGCTGAAGAGGCTGGTCTCTTGAAGTCTTCTTTGCTTCTTCATTCCTTGATTCCCAGCCAGTTTCCTGTTTCCCCGTGCGTCGTGCGCGACGTCGTGGAAGAACTTTGATTGTGGCCCGTGGATTCTCCTCACTCCACGAACATGGGGCGGAAACTGCTATCCCACTTGCCTCCCATTTCGCGCGCACCTGCCACGTGTTTCGCATGCATTGGGCGTGGTAGGTGGTGGATGAGGAGGGCACGGGGAGGAGTGCCATGGCTGAAAACCGAGCGTCGATGGTTGGAGCAGAGGGTCGGCATCGACCCTTAGAGTCACAGAGGGTGTAGAGAGGCCGTATTGGAGGAGAGGGGCGGCCATTTCCCGTATGAGGAGCCAGCCCCCTGCCTCGTTTCCCTATAAAAAGGGGGGTTAGGGCGGTGCTTCTCTGTACACACTTCCTCTTCTTCTTCCCCGCAACCCTTCCCTTCTAGTCATGGTGAGAGGGCGAGGGCGCGGCAGTGTCCCGGCGGCAGCGACGAGGGCTTCTGCTCGACAGAGTGTCCCTCCTCCCCCGGATCCTGAGGTGGCGGAACCGATCATGAGGGGAGGAGGAAGGGGGCGAGGTCGCGGTCGCCATGGCGCTCGAGGAGGAGGAGGGCGGGGCGGTGCCTTGGTGGCGGTGGTCGACGGGGTCCGCTTCCACCGTGCTCTCCATCGAGGCGTTCCCTCGCGCTCCCGTTCCGGCCGGGCTACCTCTCCTGGAGCCCGAGGGGAGCGAGCTGGGTTCCCGCCCAGGCGCTCCTTTTGCCCTCCTCGCCTTCGATGGCCGTGCCTAGGAGGAGAGGGACAAGAAAGGGCATTACAGAGCACTTATCTTTTTTCAATCTTAAATCTGTGGGCATTTGCCAAATTTTAATTCAAATAATGTAATCAGTCGAGTCCGTGTTTGTGTTCTGTAATGCTTGTACTTGTATTAGCATATTAATGAAAAAGGTGAACCTTGCCGGGAACTCATGCATGTGTATGTCCATGCAGAGGTTAGATGCCTCTTTAATGTAAATAAATGAGTTTTTCCCCGGCAGGTTATCCTGCCGGTACTCTCTTTGTCTGCCGCGGAACAGACAGAGGGACCACCCCCCCGCCAACTTCTTTTTACCAAAGGCTATTGCGACCATCCTGACCGAAGCAATGTTCGAGTGATGGATGGGAGCACCTAAGTTTCAAAAGGATGGCAAAGCTTTCTAATGCACAAGTTACAGCTTACAGAACACTAACGGACAGGAGGTAGAACTTATCTGGTTGGCTTGCCAAGGATCGCTGTGTCGGGCAATCTTCGCAACTCCTTGTCGAAGCCAAGTTCACGACAGGAACCTATAGCTTCATGCAGATGAGAATGAATGTAGGATGTGATCCTATCTATATGCATATGCAAATGCTTATGCAATGATCTTGGTATGCTCATGCATGCATGCAATCTTGGTCGGCCCCCCCCCACAACGCTTCTTTATTTTCTCTTGCACGGGGTCATCGCCCCGGCTTTGTACAAGGGGTTACATGCAGGTGAGGGAAGGCTTGTACAAAAGGGTGGCTGTCGGGCAGGGCCCGACAGCCGCGCCTTACGGGTAGACCTTGCGGAGATGCTCAATATTCCATGAGTTTTGCAACTGACTGCCATCTCCGGTCTCCAGACGGACTGCGCCAGGTCTGGTGACTCATACTACCACTACAAGAAAAAGACACATCCGTGACATTTTGGGCCGAACGAATTTTTTTCTGTCATACATATGACACTTCTATGACGATAATTGTGACAAAACCCGTCATCATCATAGATGTGGTGGGCTCCTACTTCTATGACAAAAAATCATGACTGAAAATGGGCTTTTCGTCCTGGGCGGGCCGGAGATGCAGCTGCATGACATTCTTTGGGCCGTCCATGACGGAAAAACCGTGGTAGAAGCAAGGGTGAGGAAAATTTCGGGGAGTTCCCGGTTATGGTGGGAGGTCGGGGGCCGAGCGATGCGCGTTTCTCTCGTACACGTACGCGCGTGTGTGCGAGGCATTGGCTCTAACTAAACCCGAGCGAGGCGTTGGGCTCTAACTGAACCCGAGCGATTGCACTGCAGGCTACGCGTTACTGAACCCGAGCGATCGATCGATGGCTGTTAAGTGAACTCGATCGAGCGATTCCTTCACTACTGCTGCTAACTGAAGCCCATCGATGCTACCTCTGGATGAACAGTGAGCGTTGCTGGGGGGGTTTGGATGAACAGTTCCCGGTGGGGGTGGATGAACAGGACCCCGTGGTGTTGCCTCTGGATGAACAGGACCCCGATCGATCGAGCCGGTTGGGGCTGGATGAATAGGACCCCGTGGAGCGCAGGATGAACAGGACCACCCCGTGGAGGGCAGAATGAACAATAGACGGCGGAGGGCTGGATGAACAGTAGCCCGTGGAGGGGTGGTTGAACAGGAGCCCGTGGGGAGGGCTGGTTGAACAGTAGCCGGTGGAGTAGCGCATGGTGGAGGCTGGATGAACAGGAGCCCGTGGATGAACAGTCGCAGGTGGAGGCTGGAGGAGGTCGACGGTGGATGAACAGTAGCCCGTGGAGGCTGGAGGGGGTCGACGGTGGAGATGAACAGTGTCCCATGGAGTCCCGTTTTGTGGTACGCCACACCCCTCCCTATGAACAGGACCCCCGTTTCGACCGTAGCGCTCCAACACAAGTCCGTTTCCTCCGTTTTGCGGTACGCCACACCCCTCCCGATCAACAGGACCCCCGTTTCGACCGTAGGAGGTCCGTTTCCTCCATTTTGCGGTACGCCAGACCCCTTCGGATGAACAGGACCCCGTTTCAAACGTGGCCGGTCGAACACAAGGCTGTTTCCTCCATTCTGCGGTACACCAGGCCTCGTTTCCATCAGCTGTTCCGTCCAAGCCCTCCCAATGAACACGACGACGCATTCCGTTCCGACCCAGCCGGTTGGCTCCCCATGAACACGACGACGACGCTGTTTCTCCGTTCCGACCCAGCCATGTACACGAGCCCTGACTGTACGTATGCGCGAGTAGGCGTTCGAGACCCTGCCCGTATGTACGTACGTGGCCGTATTTTCTTTCTTGCACACTGGCCGCTGTACGTACGTGTACATGCTACGTGCGCGCCTCTACTATGACACGTGCGCGCCTCTACATCGACCAGTATGTACGTACACGTTCGCGACCAGAATGACAATGCTACGTACGCTTCGACCAGGTGGGTCCCGACTGTCAGGCACTTCCTTGCCTGCGAAGATGTAGCTGGTGGGTCCCAGCAGTCAGGGGGGCGAATCTTTTTTTTGCCCAGACGCACTTCCTTGCGTGCGAAGATGTAGCTGGTGGGTCCCCGTAGTCAGGGGAAAACATTTTTTTCGTGAAATACGGTTGCCCGTCCGGTGGGTCCCCGCTGTCAGGTGGAGGAATCATTATTTTCCGCGTAATAAGGAGGCACTTCCTTGCTGCGGCCGTGGACCCAGCTGTCAGCCTCTCCATGTACAGTCCACGTCCGATGGAAGTTGTTCCTTGACCACGTTGACCACGCCGCGCCGAGAGCACCAGGGCGGTGGACGACGGCGAGGCCTAGGAAGGGGACGACGGGGAGCCGGGGAAGACGCGACAGTGGAAGCCCGCGCAGAGAGGAGTACGAGGGTTCATTGATTCGGCTGCGGTGTGAGGCTGCCGTCACCACAGGGCCTGGCCAGTGGTGGGAATAGTAGGGGGCGATGAGGCCTCCGCGGCAGCACAACCGGCCACGGGAGGCAGGAGCATGCGGCACGATCGGCGCTGCTTTGGGCGGCTGGAGCAAGAAGACCAGAGGTTGAAGAAGCACTACGGCCGTTGGATGGACATCGTACGGTCACTGGAGCTAGAATCATTCATATTGACTAAAATTGACAAAGGCCCCCGTCCCAGTCAACTTAGTAGGCCCACAAGTCAGCCTCCCACCATGGTGGGTCCCAGCTAGCAGGGGGAGTATTCATTTTTTGTGCGTAATAAGGAGGCACTTCCGGTGGGTCCGAGCTAACAGCGGGGGGAACGTTTTTTTCGCAAAATACGCTGGCCCGTCTGGTGGGTCCCAGCAGTCATGGGGGAAACATTTTTTTCGCGAAATAAGGTGGCCCGTCCGGTGGGTCCCTGCTGTCAGGTGGAGGAATAATTATTTTGCGCGTAATAAGGAGGCACTTCCTTGCGGCCGCCTGGACCCAGCTGTCAGCCTCTCCATGTACAGTACTCTTCCGATGGAAGTCGGTCGTTGACCATGTTGACCACGCCGCGCCGAGAGCACCAGGGCGGTGGTCTGGACGACGGCGAGGCCTAGGAAGGGGACGAAGCGGAGCCGGGGAAGACGCAGCAGTGGAAGCCTGCGCCGAGAGGAGTACGACGGTTCACTGGTTTGGCTGTGGTGTGAGGCTGCTGTCGCCGCAGAATAACAGGGGGTGTGGGTGAGTAGAGGGATGGCCTGGCCAGCGGTTGGAGTAGTACGGGGCGGTGAGGCCTCCGCGGCATCACAGCCGGCCACGGGAGGCAGGAGCTCGCGACACGACCGGCGCTGCTTTGGGCGGCTGGAGCAAGAAGACCAGAGGTTGAAGAAGCACTACGGCCGTTGAATGGACATCGTACGGTCACTGCAGCTAGAATCGTTTATATTGACTAAGTTGACAAAGCCCTTGGTACGCGTCAACTTAGTAGGCCCACAGCTCGGATTTGGCAGAGAACATATAGCCCATTTACGATTTGTAAGAATGTACAACCCATTTTTTAATTCTAATGGAATTTACTACAGCCCATTTAAAGTTTGTTAAAAGTACAGCCCAACTTCTAGCTAGGACAACGATTAATAATTTCAAACAACCGCTCAAAACAGAATTAAAAAAAATTCCCACATTTTGATGGGATCCGAAATATTTTTATCCGAAATTTCTAGTCAGGTTAAATATAATTTCAAAATAAAGTTGTATTACGTTAAAATCCAACGAAATATTGCGCGCGCAACAAGTAATGAAATTAAAATTTTCAAATTGCAAAAGTAATATATTTTTCAAACTAATTACGTGTTTGGTGCATAGTAACTGTCCAGTTATTATAATTAACATCCCATTTATTATTTCTTAAAGTCCATTATCTTATTAAGCCTAATGCATACCTCCTAGGAAAGTTTGCAGCCCAGCGGGGCGGAGAATAACAAGTTGACCCGGATATTGTGTACAACTGTCGGCCCAGTTGCATTGCTGATGTTGAAAAAAAGGCCTGTGTAGTACAATACGACCTAACATGGTTACTCAGCCCACATTCAGCGACGCCGGAAAGGCCCAAACAAGGCTTCTGTACAAGTTTTTGAAGTCACTGAGCTCAATTAATAACTTAAGAAAAAAGTTAGATTACAGTGGAACCTAATTAAAAGCTGTCACAAGCAAATAAATAATTCAACCGGTCCCACTTGTGCGTGTGCACGTGTGTGTGCGTGTGTGTGGGTGTGAGAGAGAGAGAGAGAGAGAGAGAGATAGAGAGAGAGACCCATCGGTCGATGCTCATAAATACATCTTTCAGCCATATGCATTGCTGATGCTCAGTAAAAACTTATATAGTTGACACAATCATATAGAACATCATAGCACACTGAACTTGCATACAAAAATTTCACGCAGGCGGCACAATCAGGATGGAAGCAGTGGATCGCTACGGGAAGGGCTATGTTGAAACCAACGAAGTCGTACGTACATAACGGTTCATCATCTTTATCAATGACGGGGAAATATCTTGAATGTTGTGCAAAGAAAACAGACAGAAAACACAATAAGTTCTGCTAGCACATTAAGTTGATGTACAACCCTTTCTAAAAAAAGTTCAGGTACAAAATTAGAACAGGTCACAATCAAATGTACTGGCATATCAGTACTTCACACCCATAGCTCAGCTTTAACTAGTATCTGACAAGATTCAGTTGTTACCTCAAATTAGAGCACATCCAGGCAGCCAGCCCTGCCTCTTCTCCCAAAGAAGCAGTGGCCTCCGCTGCGCGATGGAGTAGGCCCTGTGCGATCCATCGTTCCGAGCAACATGGGGAAAGTCTGACGTTGACTCCTGTAATGACGTCGTCGACGGACCCTGGCACCAGCGGCGGCGGCAGGACTTCGATTGATGGATTGACCACTTCTTCGACATGCACGAACACTCGATACAGGTACATCCCTAACGTGGTCCGCGGCGGCCTTGGTGGCGACGAATAGTACAACCCCGGTTCCTGCACCGGTATCTCAACACGAATCACCTTCGGTATGGTGGACGGCTTCTTCATCCATGCCATAACCGTCAGAGCCCAGCTGTCTGGAGGAACAAACATACTTACGAGCTCACCTCCAAGGTCGTTGATAAGCTCGTTCATGGACTCGCTGTTCCAAGCACGTCGAGGCATGCCGTGGAAGGTAAGCTTTGTTAAAAACTCAAGCTCAGAGGGCACCGAGCCCCATCCTGGGTGCCACCGATCAAAGCTCACCAGCGCGCCATCGCAGAACAACTCACCTCCAAGGTCGTTGATAAGCTCGTTCATGGACTCGCTGTTCCAAGCACGTCGAGGCATGCCGTGGAAGGTAAGCTTTGTTAAAAACTCAAGCTCAGAGGGCACCGAGCCCCATCCTGGGTGCCACCGATCAAAGCTCACCAGCGCGCCCTCGCAGAACAAACGCCGGGAAGATTCAAACACACGACTAGAGTCGAAAGTTGTCCGGAACCTGACGAAGAAATCAGCCGGTGGCGGACAGACTTCGACGAGCAAGTCACTTATCTGGATGCCGTGCGCAATGCCAAGAGCTTTGACAAGGTCGTCTGGCGAGACAGGAGGCCGGTCACCGTTGATGGTTACCATCAGCACTTTGCCGGCAAACTGGTCGTCAAGCGCCGCCATGCCACTGTTGAGCGACAGCATGCAGCGACCGAAGGCAGGACGGACCTCAGGATCTCTGGCTCAGAGATCCGCGTTGACCGGCGACATGATAGTGCGCTTGAGTACAGGGAGTACACGAGGGGGATTTGGGGGAGCTGGAGTAGGAATCGAGATTCCAGAGGTGGGGGAGGGGCGGGAGACTGGGGATGAAAAGGTAGCATGAATTTCGAGCACGCGCCAATATGCTCTCGGCGCGCAAGCGTACGAAAACACCGATGGCGCCCACATGTCGGCCTAAGAGTCCTTATTCTTTCTTTTTTGGAGAGCCTGGCGTTTTTTTTCAGGATCTTTTGAGAGCCCGGCCTGAGAGTCATAATTGACCTGTTTGGCATTGCGTTACTACTCGGCCCATATTCAACGACACCTCACTGGCCCAAACAAGTGTACATCATCGAAAAGACACTGAGCTCAAATTATATAACTTGAAAAAAGGAGATATACTCTGAACACTGGAGAATGGTGATGCCCTCATTTAGCCCACCAGTAGTTTGAGACAACAAACAGTTCGAAACAACGATATATACAACATTCAAACACTGACTAGTGACTACTACTGACATAAACAGCAAGACATGATAGTTCATAAGAAGTCTTGCTACACCACCAAAACGCACCCATCTGCAGCGCTCAGACTCTCGTGATCCAGACGAGAATGACATTCTAAACAGAAGCAACTATTACATAGTAAGAGTGACATAGACGAGGATGACCAAATGACAAGGAATATGCATAACAAAAGAAAGAACTACCCATCCAGAACCAGCAGCAAAGACAACAAATTCATTCGAAGAGATGATCCAACACCATCATAATTTGCAGCCCCGCTTCAGCGACCAGTGATCCGGAGACACCAGTACTCCACCCTTTCGATGCAACAGCCCAATTACCTATCAACCTGAAGGCTTGAACCACATCACTGCCTGTCCTAATTGAGACATCCAAGGATCAAAGTTAATCCGGATGCCTTTGTCATTCTCACCTTCTTTTGGCTGCAGGCTGTATCGTTGACAATCAAGGGAGTTTGCTCCCGAACTCCTAGGGCTCGCCGTGTAGACACAATTTTCCATAGCAAACAGAGCCTCTCTGCCATCAAGGTCCTTCCCAACGGTGATCTCCTGGTTAATCGAATAATTGAGTCCGAGAAACAGAGAGTGTGAACCAAGGTTGTTTACCCGCCTCCAACTAAAAAATCCTAAAGGCCCCAACAAGCTGGTATCCTGCTCATAGACGTAACAGCCACTGTTCGGATACTCACGTATTACACGGTGCTTGTATACAGTGGGGTTTTTGCTTTTTGCAATATAACTTTTCCGGCTCATGTGTCTGAATGATCATCAGTCTTTTGCCGTCGTCTGATCGAGCGAGGAACCAGTTGTGCTTCCATGTTTTTGGCAAAGGTGGTGTGATTACAAAGGGCAGTAACTGTAGGGACACTGCATCATATCAAAAAGGACAGGCATTGTTAATGTAAGATCAGCATTGTTCAGAGTATGAGTAGGATAATGCAAGAAACATCATTGATATGTCCCTGTTGGAACTGGGAGGAAAATACAGGGAAATGTATACTGGGTTCAAAAATATAGAAGTGCCATGCATGGTTATACTCATGTTATCTCGCAATCGATTCTTCACAGGAAACTACCATGTCATGCATGTTATGTACTCCCTCCGTTCCCAAATATTTGTCTTTCTAGGCATTTCAAATAGACACAACATACGGATGTATGTAGACATATTTTAGAGTGTAGATTCACTCATTTTGCTCCGTATGTAGTCACTTGTTAAAATCTCTAGAAAGACAAATATTTGGGAACGGAGGGAGTAATCATGTTCTGTCCTCACAAACAAATTCTTCAAGGTAACTAAAAGACCATGCATTGTTATATACTCGTGTTCTGTGGGCAAAAATTTTGTGAGGATATTATTCTAGCCATTGATTGCCGAAGGGCGAATATAGGTATGTACACATGGTAAGCATTGCAGGATTTCACTACTTCCAAATATAGAGTTCTCCATATGCACATTTACTTCCCTAATGTATGGTTAGATGAAACCAACAGTGTGGTGCATGTTTCTACATCATGAAAATGAGGAAACTAACATGGCCATTGATACACACTCATATTTAGTAGTAGTATATAGATTACTGTAAAATAAGGATCATATCCATATATTCCTAACCGTTTGATTATTCAGGGTACAAATTGGCTGTAATGACATGGTCACAATCGCATGAATTAACTCATTCCAAATATAGCTGATTTACGGCATCTCTAATACATTGCCATAGTTCTACTCAAACAGGGATATGCCAATCATCACAAAAAAGTTCAAACAGTGTCATGGCGTCATCATTAACATGAGACGGAAACAACATACACGCGCCATCCCAGCAATACATGGTGCCATCTTCTTTGTCAATCGCGTAGATGATGCCATTGTGTTCAATAGCATCATAGAAGTGTGTATCAGCTTTGACGATGATCCATTGCGAGCCGAGTTGTCTCCTGCTAAAGAAGGCACCGGCGTAAAGATAGGCGAGTCCGCGGTCGAACAAGGCAATTAGCTTGAAGTCTGCGTAATTCGCATGTCGTGTGGGCACTTGGCAGATTACAATATTCTGCAAAACAAGGTCCGTCCAACTGACGTAGTAATCTAGATGACTTGGACCGCGATGGTAATACTCTATATAATCCAACGGAGGAAGGATAATCTCATGGGAGGTCTGGAAGTTCACGAGCACCAACTTTTTACCGTCTTCTCTGAACGCAGCCATCCAGTGGGAGTTCATGCCGACCCAGTACATACCTGCCAAGAAGTTTCGGGCGATGGTGATCGGATCGATGTCGAGGGAAATGATGTACGACGACCCACTACATACCTGCAAAGAAGTTTCGGCTAATGGAGATCGGATTGAAGTCGAGGGACATCATGCACGCCTCCGTATCATGGTGAGCCAATCTCGCAAGACCAGATAGCAGCAAGCAGGGTGTCTTGAAAAGCTTAGGCCTCGCTTCGACGATGGCCGTGTGCATGTCCCTCGAGCATGCAGCCAGCCACAGGGCGCTCAACATATCCATACACGAACAACAGAGGTCGAGGATGTCATTGGGGAGATTGCTCCAATCGCGGCTCATATGGATGCTGCGCGGTTCGCGTTCGGCCATGGTGGAGTTTGGAAGGGGGCTTGATTTACGGGGGAGAGGGATGTCGGTGCTCGAGCGGCTAGCGAGGGAATAGTGGTACTGGGGGAGGCGAGTGAGGCGACGGTACACGGGGGCACAATGAGATGGAGACGGAGACGGAGACGGAGAAGGAGATGGAGATGGAGTGGTGCTATGGGAGCGGAGAGGGAGAGGAGGCGAGGCGCCAATGTGCTGTACATCGGCGGTGACAGACTGCACAGTGCACAGGGTGAGGCTGACTTTGGTAACCCGAACACGCCGCCTGGACTAGTGTCAGGCGCAGGGTGTTGTCACTTCACTGTGAGGACCGGATGAATAGTATTTTGACCATCAAGTGTACCACAGTTGTACTACTACTACTACTACTACTACTACAAGGAACATGAGTACTCCAGTATTGTATAGCGGAAATAGGTCTCCCGTGCTAGCATGCCTGTTCACTTCATCGTTCAGGTATCATCCATATTGCGAGCAGAACCAAATTCTCGTGCATGCCCAATCAACGCCCTGCCGCGATGCATGCAGTGGTCGTTCTGGTGCATCAAGGACAACATGCAGATCGTTCCACACTTGAGAAGAGGAAAAATGGAAAGGTAGAACGCGGCAGCAGAGGAAGAGAACGCTGGCTAACGAGGCTGGGAGGGGATCGAGCAGGAAGTTAATGCTCCACGCCTAAAGGTTTTGGGAAAACCCGATTTTCATAAGGTGACTTATACTCACCTAAACGGAGGGAGTATTCTTTAACCAGAGAATGTTGTGTCTCCCACTCATGCGCTCAAAAAAAAACTATGACACACTTTTTTATATGTTTGCATAGGTCCCACCTATCAGGAAGGATGGGCACGTACACGAACAGGTACGACTCATCAGTCTACCCGCATAGCCTTTTCGTGTAGTCTACCTAGCCGTCTAATCAACTGCCTGCATGCCACTTCTCCCATTTACTTCTCCATCGGGAACCGATTCTCCTCGGCTTCTTCACCTCCCCTTCGTCTTCATTTGCATCCAAACCCCACTGCGTGCATATTGTTTTAACCTCTTTAAATAATAATCTACTACTTCAGTTAGACTAGCCATCTAATCCTAATTCTCCAAACCATAGCCCTCCGTTCCAGCGGTTCCAAATGGCGAAAGAGATCGAGATGCAGGTTTTTAGCGTCCAACATGTCCTCGTCGAAGGCTCGATGCGCATAGTTGCCACCGTCACCGTCCACCCAAGGGTTGTTCGGCAGTGGATCAACAATGTATCCAACTCCCTCGAAAAGGTAGAGACGAGGGTCATCGGTCTCGACGCAGAGTACACGGAGCGTGCCCCTGGGAAGATCCAGCGCGCCGCCGTCCTTCAGTTGTGCCTTGAAGATGATGTTTTGGTGTACCACATCATACACTCGCCCTCCATACCAGGTGAGCTTCACGATTTCTTGTCTCGGGAGGACGTATACTTCTGTGGGGTAGCCATCGAAGGGGACAAACAGAAGCTGGAGCCGTACAACCTTGATTTGAAAAGCATCGCTGACCTACAAACCAGAATCAAAATTCATGTAGAAGATTGTGATAAACAGACACCATCCCTATTCGACGTAGCAAATTTTGTGCTCGGTACAAATCTTCAGAAGGTTGACGAGACGGTGGCATTAAGGTCGTCTGGATGGGAGAATTATCCCTTGACGTACGAGCGGATAAAATATGCTGGCCTCGATGCCCATGTGAGTTTCGAGATAGCCGCAAGGTCCAAAGAGCTTATTGCGAAGCCGTCTCCCACATAGAATGCGAACAAGAACAAGAAGAAGAAGAAGAAGAAGAAGAAGAAGAAGAAGAAGAAGAAGAAGAAGAAGAAGAAGAAGAAGAAGAAGAAGAAGAAGAAAAGGCTGCCCCAGCAGGAGGGCATTATGGATGGATGAACTATTTCCTCTCTTGTAAAAAAATTATTCCCTCTCGGTGTATATTGATATAGATGGACTATTTCGGTGGTGTGCATGTCTTTGGAATAGAGTAGTAGCGTGGGTCCGCTTGACTATAAGGAACTATTTATCCGCATATATAGCTTTCTCTGCTACTCCTTCCAGTGATCGGTATGCAGTGCATGTGTCCGTAGACATGACAGCTTGTCCATGGAAGTTCAACTACGGCGACCATCACGTTTCATCTCGCGATTCCCAAGACGCCTCTCCAACCCATGGCACCACGCCCCCCGACGTGCGCCTCACCCCTCTCGGCCGCACCGCCCCTCTGCCTTTGTGTGCATGACATGTGGGCCACCTAAAATGCGGCGAGCATCAAGTTTCTACCACAGCCACCCGCGATTCCCACGACGCCGCTCGAACCCATGAAACCACACGTCCCCCGACCTGCGGCTCACCCCTCTTGGCCCCACTGCCCCTCTGCCTATGGGAGCATTACATGTGGACCAGTCACCTATCGGGTCCACATGTTATTGACTCAAAGGTAGGTGTAGTAAGGCGCTGAAGCTCAGTCCCGACGGCCCTGAGAGGGAAATGTAACTCCTGCGCCAAGGCTTGTGGTGCTCCCGCAGCACGAACTCGTGCCAAACTCGAGATTTGTTTCTTTACTATACATGCACGCAACGATTTAATGAACATTGTAATCTCAACATGTGATGGGGAGCTCTAAATTTGAATTTGAAACTTATAAAACGAAAAGATTCAAAACAAATAAACTGGGAGAGAGGGAGTATATCGTAGGATGTGTCCCATACAAAATAAGTCCCCTGGTTTGTCACCGCGAAGATGCGGTTAGAAAGGAGCACATCGTCTTCCTACTTGTACGGCAACAAATCGGCCGCAGACAGCATGGTCCGCCTTTGACCGCCATGTGCAAGGTTCGTGCTATCTTATTCAATCTCACCGTGGTTCCATCGTACCAATTCATGCGGTGGACCGTTGCATGGCTGATCCCAATGTTGGACAAAGGTTCTACGGGAACAGTGTCACCGTTGTAAATGTTGTGCAAATTGATGTTGGTACCCTCCCGTACATATGCAAGCCAATCTCCACTCGCACCGAGCCTAACCTGTGAAACAGTGGGCAGGGGCAGAATTAGGAAATGGACACGGAAGTAGTCTTTAGAATGCATTTACTACGTGATCAAACTCATCTTACCTGCTCATCGGAGGAAATCCGAGTGCCCCTCAACGTCGGCATCTCAAGGGGCGTCAACTTGCAACTACGGCCACGCCGCGCTAGAGAGACCCCCAAGGAAACATCCTTGTGCGTTCCACGGAACATCAAGATGCATTTGTATGAGTAGTTTATCTTGTGAGAGAAAAGGAAGAACGAGGGAAGGCCTCTAGAGATAGAGATGGACACTACTACTACCAATGTGCTGGCCCGTGCGTTGCAATGGATCCAAAGTAGTAGAATAATACTTGTTCACGTGCTTGAAATATAAACACTCTAGTTTTGATATACATGTGTCAGCAGACATGACAGCTTGTCCATGGAAGTTGAACCACGGCGACCATCACGTTTCTTGTTTCTACCACTGCCACACCCACACGCGATTCCCACGACGCCGCTCCAACCCACGGCACGATGTCCCCCGACGTGGACATGGATCCTCTGACGTGGCTATCACTGCCTTGCCCTACCTTTCCTTCGCTGACAGGTGGGACCCACGCTTATGGGTCCCACATGTCAGTGACAGAATGGTAGGATTGTTCGCGTCAGGGGATCCTCATCCCCCTGACGTGCCCCTCATCCCTCTCAGCCCCATCGCTCCTCTGCCTTTGTGTGCATGACATGCGGGCCAGCTGAACTGCGGCGACCATCAACTTTCTACCATAGACACACCCGATTGGACGCGGTTTGCCTGCTCCGCTGCTGTGCTCCGATCCGTACTCCCGCACCATCAAATTTTCATCCAGGGGCTGTGACACATTTTGTCCCAGTCATCAATCCTTAGCTGGAGTACTTATGTACTACAGGTAGTACCCGCCGGTGTGGCCATCTACGCCTCGTAACGCCCCGACGCCCAGCTGTGGCACCCTCGCCACGGCCATGCCACCACTGGCCGATTCATCTCGAACGAGTGAGTCGCGAACCACGCCACCACCATGAGAATGACATGTGGGCCAGCCGCATTTAAGGTCCGCATGCCATTGACTCATAGGCCGGGCACTAAGCCACTGAAGTTCGGTCCCGTGGGCCCCGAGAGGGAAATGTAACTCCTGCGGCAGGCCTTGTGGTGCTCCCGCAGTACGAGCTTGTGCCAAACTGGAATTTGTTTCTTACTACTACCAACTAGTACTAGTAAGGTACACGTGCATTGCACGTATGAGATTCTGGTAGTTTGTGCATTATGCTTCTACATGTGGAGCTTTCTGGATTCTAACATGTGGCAAAATCTGGTGGAATGTAAGGTTAGGCAAGTTTGATTAACTTAGGTGAGTGTTTGGTTCAAGCCAGACCTTAGGCAAGCCACACTAAGGCTCCACATGAGATACACAAAAAATGTGGCAAGATTCCCTTAGGCTTGCCAACTTGTGGCTCTTATTTTGAAGAACTAATAACTTTGCCTAAGCTTAGTTGTGGCAAAGTTAGTCATGAATTAAGTTCAACCATGGAGTCTTCTAGATTATACATGTGGCAGAATCTGGTGGATGATATCCAACGGCCAGTAGTGCTCGGATTTTCCATCTTTGTACCGTCGGATTGGCTTCATCCAACGACCAACTTTCAAAGTTTTTCACACACTATATAGGGGGTATAGATATAGATGTGCCGGTCTGTTGCAATGGATCCAAAGTATATCTATTTAGTGGAGTGCACTCTAAACACATTATCTGTTTATTTTTCTCTAACCTTCCGTAGCCATGCAACCAAGCCACATAAGCTTCATGGGTGCCCCCCACATCATATTATTCATACTACGTTGATTAAAAAAAGATAAATCACCCAAAACAAGATCTTGCCGTTTTTTGTTCCTACGATGTTGTGTCGTGCACGTACCTACTAGTTGTATAGTGGTAGTACTAGTAATATAGTATTAGGAGTACAAACTTGGTACTAGTGGGAGTAGTACTAGTACGGAATGCTCCTACTCTATCAACGAGCCCCGTCTGACACCAAATTTCTTGGCTTCTGTGCTACAGCTAGATCTTCCCCTCGTTTCTGTTTTCCAACCCGGCGGCGGGCGGGGTGTCGGTTTGCTCAACGGCGGTCCCACATGAAAGTGAAAATGCTAGGCAACACGCCTTCCCTAAGCTATGTGTCGTGCCGGACGGGCCGTGTTGTACTCCCGATTCCTGGGCGTGTGGCGGTGCGATGCGAACGCGGCAGGCCTTTTCCTTTTACCAGCAATGTGCCCGTGCGTTGCGACGGATCCAAAGTAGTAGAATAGTAGTATTTGTTCACAAACTTGAAAGAAATCACTATTGTTTTGATATACTCCTAATATATTACTCCCTCCATACCTAAATATTTGTATTTTTTGAGATTTCAAATGGACCATCACATACGGATTATATAGACATATTCTAGTGTTTCTAGCAAGATGCCCGCGCGTTGCACAAAGTTGATGGAAAAGGTAAGCACAACTTATAAATTGACGGATGGAGTACTAGTTACAGTGATGCATATAATTAAGCAAAGGGATCGCACATGTCGGTATTGACTGGAACGAGAATGCAACAGCACAATAAGAATTAAGGCCACGATGATGCGATCGCAGTGGTGGTTACAGAAGGCAAGAAGAAAGATGGATCCACGAATGTACGACCTTCTCCTCCTCAACTTAGTGCGCCGAGCCACTGACCGGCGGCTAAGGAGCGGCGGCTATTGTGGCGAGGTCGAGGTGCTTCTCAGCAAAGGCATCCAAGGCTTCCAGCCGGTTGAGGAAGGCCAACGTCGTAGCGTCCTCACTGGCCTTGTAGATACCTATGTACACGATTTGCTCATACACGTGGATGTGTAGGTCGACGAATTCTTGCAGGGCGAGGCGCCTCACGGAGAGCGCGACCTCCAGGTGGACATTCTTCGTGGCGTCGGCGGGCAGTCGCAGGGCCACCAGTGCTTGAAAGAGGTTCCGGCCATGGAGGCCGATTAGGGTGGCAGGCAATGAGGAGCTCGGGCGCGCGGGCTGGAGGAGTACGGCGATGTCGTCCGCGAGCTTCTTGAGGACGGTGAACTTGTTGCTGGTGGCAACGATCATCTGGTCCAACTGAGAGTCGTAGTTGGCGTCGACGGCGGCCATCCACTAGCCGGTCTGCAACACCGTCTGGAGACGATCCTCGGCGCCATGCCGCAGGCCGGCATCGTGGACCATCTGGCGCAGCCGCTGGCCGCTCACGCGCATCGCCGCCATGGGTCTGGAGTGAGCTCTTTTGCGCTTAGTGTAGGTTCTTAGGCAAATGCTTAGGTGCGTACGATGTGGTAGATGCATTGGAATGGAGGGGCGCCTTTATATGAGGGCAATCAGGGCAAACTGCGTTGCATTCACATCGTGCAGCCTCCTTTCCCGGACCTCCTCCCATTACTTCCCTCATGCATTAATTGAAGGAGGATGCATTGGCCGTTCAACGTATCGGGAACCGCTACTCCCTCCCTCGTCTGCATTAAAGCCGTATCGAGAACTGCGCCGCCCGCTGTCAAATCGAATACTCCCTCCGTCTAGGTGAGTATTAAGTCATCTTACGAAAACCAAATAGTAAACACATAGGCGTGGTGCATTAACTCTCACGTTGTTTCTTATTTTTTGACATAAATAGAGGAATCAACCAAGAAGAGATGTGGGGCTTGTATGCTTTTAATGACTTGAGACTATCAAACATGACATGCAGTGGTCAGTTCGTTGCACAAGAACAAATACAACCCACGTCAGCACACACACATCTTATATAGCATCACATCCAATGGCTATAAAAGATGAATGAGACCAAATTATATCTCATCTAGATGAGTTCTAGCAAAACTGTATTAATAATACTTAGTACTCCTGCGCCACGTATCATTTATTAGTATCATGTAGTACTTTATTTATTGCCATGTATGACACATAGTTCTCAACTCTCTCTCTCTTTCTTCATTTAATTCTATGACACCTCATCAAAATTGCTAAGGCTAGTACCATTACAACCAGCCTTAGCAAATACTAAACATTAAGTTCTCTCGTTTTCCTCTCCACCTTGGTCACCTAGACGGAGGGAGTATACTGCGTGGGCTTTTCCTGCGCGGTAGGCGGGGCAGTTCCGCCTAGTCGGTTCGACAGAGATGCGAGAAGACAAGGGAGTAGGCTACTGCAAATGTAGGGCTGTGTGATTTGACAGCGAGTTACTACAGGACAGATGGGCCCCCGTGATTTGACTTGCCATTATCATTTTAACTGTGGCGCTACGACCGGCGTGAGTCTCCTGATTCCTGACCACCTCCATACAGGTGCCTCTCCCAATGCTCCACCATGTAGTAGAGGCTGGCTCTTGCATGAGAGCCCACTTCTCCACTTTTTCCTTGCCTCTCTTTCCTCCACATATGCAAAAATGCCATGTAAAGCGCACTATTGTACTTACTTGCTCCTATAGGTGCTTAAGCTTGCCACATAGGCATAAAGTCTGATGTGGCAAGTTAATCAAGAAGAGAGAGACTAGTTTGGTGACCCAAGGAAGAAACGGTGCTAAGCGCGTGTACCTAGGTGAAAAGACAATTTTTGAGTCTATAGCTAATTAAATGAAGCAAACTTAGCAACACCATTTCATTGGAAGAGGTCACTCCTTGGCAATGCAATAAATACTAGTACTCCTTGTGTCCCATAATATAAGAACGTTTTTGGCACTACACTAGTGTCAAAAACGTTCTTATATTATGGGACGGAGGGAGTACGAAGAAAGAGATAGAGAGAAGTAAAAAAATAAATACACTTATAGCCAACCTTATAGCCAAAACCTTGTTGTACTATGAGTGACTAAGTGATGACTATGTATGACATGCCAACATCAGATAGCCTAACGCACCGTGTTAAATCTCCAAGGGCGCGACCGCACGAGCGACGCGACGGTCGTGGTAGGCGCGACCACGATACGGGCTGCTGGCAGCCCTTGGATCTGAGATCAAACGGTCGCATGCTAAGTTGCTGAAAATTTGTAGAATAACCCTCCAGGATAGGATATTCACCGATAGGTCTAGAATCACGCCATGCAACCGTTCGATCTCAGATCCAAGGGCTCTCGGAAGCCCGTATCATGGGAGAATGGAAAGCCACTACCATGCCGTTCGCACGCTGACAGTTCGCTCCTACTCGTCCTCGCACGTCATTAAATACTACGCCGGTTCGCTCCTAGTCGTCCCGTCCATTCACATTATGACAGTTCCACTAATCCTATCCCTCCTCCCAAATCCATGGAATCCCAAATCTCCCCGATCGGCGGTGAGTACAAGGTTAGAACCATCACCGGCGATGAGTTCGACGTCATCTACACCCGTTCTTCCGCGACGGTGAAAGGATGCCTTTCTCGCTTCAGACGCATGTTCGAAGACTCGGATGATGAGTGGGTCGCTGGGCTAGATGTTGAGTACACCACAGTCCTGGGACGAGAGAAGGATCTAAAGGACGAAGAGAGGAAGAAGCCCGCCATGATCCAGGTTTGCGTGCATGACTTATGATTGGTCTACCACATATGCTATGCCGACGTTGAGTGCCAGGATTTTAAGGACTTCCTCGAGAGCAACCTAGTCAAATTCGTTACTGTAGACTTTGGTAACGACAAAGAAGTCCTGCGTCGGATAGGCCTCGTTGTAGGCAACACCTTCGACCTCCAGAAGAATCGGCTGGTGTCCTCTCGTCAACCTTCAATGCTGACCCTGGCAGGAGCCATGGTTCATCCTTCGTACGGTAAACTGGAGAAACCTCCATACACGTTTCATCGTCATGCATGGCAGCGGAATGTACTAGATATAGACCACATCCACTACGCTGCAATGGATGGCTACCTTTGCTTCAATATCTACAAGGGTTGGATGAAGAGCAACAACCAAGTGTGCGGTTCAAGCAAAGAAGTATCGGCCAAGAGGAAGAGGGACAAGGACGAAGTCGAGGACGTGGATGAGGACTCCGAGTAAGGTGGCAGTGTCGTTGCTCATGGTGGTTCTAATGCAGTGTCTACCGGAATAGTTGCAAAGTTTAATTTCAGGTGTGCTTAATTTAATTTGAGGGGTGTGTTGTGCTGAGCCCCCAGCAGAACTATGTTATGTTTCTTCTTGTTACTTTAACTCTTCAGTACGTACATACTAGTATTTCTTACATTTCATCTTTTAGTTGGTATAGTACTACCACTCGTTTCTTCACATTATATACGTACAATATATATGGCCAACATCATATAGCCAGCAGTTTAGTTGTCAAAGAATTTCAGGGTGCTTAGTTTTGTCAAAGAATTCCAGGGTGCTTAGTTTTATTTGAGGGGTGGGTTGTGCACTTGTGCTGGACACCATTATTGTGACAAGCCTTTATAATAGTACTATATGCATAATTTGGCGACGAGCGCTCTCTACATGTACCACCTTTTTTTTAATTTCAAGTTTTGCTCCATGGCGCAATCCATCGATACTACTACTGTACAAAAGTGGAGTATATACATTTTTTAAAAGGCTAGAGGGCAGGGCAGTCTAGCTCGGTCGGTTTCACGAAAGGCGAGGGCCTCTGTGATTTAATGGCTCATTACTGCTGTCAAATCGAATAGTACTGCGCCGCCCGCTGCACGCCCAGCGCCTCCATTAAACCCCTCCGTTAAACCTGCATGCACACCGAGAATCCTACTCCTGCCACACGTCCGTTCATGAGCGGGCCGGAATTAAACGCAATAGCGGCCGAGCTCCTCCCGTCCGCCCTCAGTTTAAACGAGGCCAGACGTCGACCAAGCTCCTACCGTCCGCCCTCTATTTACACGAGGCCAGACAGACAGTGGGCAAGAATCGCACCCCTCCGCCGCTCCCCATCTCCTCCTTCACCATTTTCTCCACTCTTCCGATGGCTTCCCATGAGCCGTTCTCCGGCATATTACCCGACTGGGTGACCTGCCGAGCCCTCCGGATACGGGCAAGGCCGCTCGGTGCTTCACCAACCTCGCTTGGCCCGACGGAGCCAGTTGCCGCCCCAAGCAGGCGCGTGGTTCAGCAACTTGCCGCTCCAGTTCAGCTCGATGAGGAGTGGCGAGTTGTTCCACGCCGGCACGACGGCTAGCACGCCGGTACGGGCGCCCTCGTTGCCGCGTCGTACCGCGCCACCAGTGTCTGCGGTGGCCGCGCCTCCCGTGTCTGTGGGTGCGCCTCCCGTGCCCGCGGCAGCGCCATGCAGGCAGAGACAGAAGCCGGGTGCGTGGAGAGCGACGAGTCGGTGGCCAGCTTCTCCGTGTCCACCGCCATCATCGAGGAGAAGTAGAATACGGGAGGCCGCCGCCACTTGGGACCCATGAAGGCCACCGCCGAGGCGACGACCGCGGATTCAGGTGGTTTCTTTGCTGCTTCGTCTCTTCCAAGGACCTTCGTCGACCTGCAAGTGTCTGACGGACATGAGGAAGACAAAGGGATCCGCGGGCGGCCATTTAGAACTAAAATAAGTCTAGATACATCCATTTCTAGGACAAGTATTTCCGGACGGAGGGAGTATTAATTATACAAGAGAGTCGGATTGGCACCTCTTAGTTCATGTAAATGTAATGAAATCCATCATGTTTATATGAAGATCCGGCTTTTTTATACGAAATCCTTCATGCTTATATGAAATCAGTCCGTGTTTGCACAAATTTCATCTGGTTGGTTAGAGTTGTAAAAATGTATGCCGCTGGCGTTCGATGTCGTCCTCCGCTTAAGGAAGCGTGAGGAAATTTGCCGGCTGCTGTTGGAGATGCTCTTTATGCTGGAAATAATAGAGTGACATCCAATCCATTTGAGTTAATTGCCTGTATGATTGTCCCTCTATAAAAAGTTAATTGCATGTACAGTGTACACGTGACTTGCAGGGTGGCTACAACTTCGTACAGAAAGTTAAAAAGAAACAAGTCCATCCTTAATCTTGTATTCTAAGTACTCTCAGTACAGTAGCGAAAGAAGTATATATTAAATAAGTAGAGTAATATATAATATAAAAATATAAAGTTAAAAGACAGAATTCGAACTCATGTCATCGCGTTGCGAGCATCCGGCGCTAACCAGCCCAGCACATTTTTGTTGTAGACCATGCTGGAGATATATCTCCATGTCTACTCTTATATATACTCCATTCGTTCCAAAATATTTGTCTTTTTCAGATTTCAAATGGACTACCACATACGGATGTGTATGTGGACATATTTTAGAGTGTAGATTCACTCATTTTGCTCCGTATGTCTTTTCAGGAAGGGGTCAGATTTGTCCTTGATTTATTTATGAGGTATCCAGATGGCACTACACCGCCAAGAAAAGAGGGTAACATAAAAATTATGGACTACTTTTTTGAGTATGTTGGTAAGGTCCGGTCATAGTCACTTGTTGTAATCTCTAAAAAGACAAATACTCCCTCCGTCCAGAAATACTCATCATCAAAATGGATAAAAGGAAATGTATCTAGACGTATTTTAGTTTTAGATACATCTCTTTTTATCCATTTTGATGACAAGTCTTTTCGGACGGAGGGAGTAGAAAACAGAGTTGGTGATGATGGTGTGCGTGCCATCCTGCAATATAGGCCGTCGGATTTATATCTAACGGATAGGAAAGAAACTATGGCAATTTTGAAAAAATATACCCACACGTCTCTCCATGTTCGCAAATAAGGCCTTCCCTCGTTCAACCTTTTCTCTCACAAGATAAACTACTCATACAAATGCATCTTGATGTTCCGTGCAATGCACGGGCAGCTAGCTAATTTCTTTTAAAATAGTTGCTGCGATAATTGGGTTGAAGTGATATATTTTATGTCTGCCCCGAATGATTTCAGATTCACTAGTAGAAACAAAGAAAAGGTTGCCTGTTAATTAACAGAAAACAGGGTGAAAACTATCACATGAGGCCGGTAAAAATAGGGCACACTGGGTTCAGCGTCATCGTCACTACAGCTGTGCGTGCGCGAGAAGTCTACATATCGAGGGGGCTACCGAGCGAGGCACCGAGACACAATGTTTGAGAGAGAAACCAATTGACAGATTATGATCAGATCGAGTTGTCACCCTTCTGCTGTCATTGTTGGGGGGGGAGGGAGAGAAAGACGTATCGAGAGTGTGCGCGGTAGGCACAGAGGCACAACTAGCGAGTGTGTGTGTGTTTGAAAGAGGAGTAGATAGATTATTTTCAAGATCGATGTGCCACCCTACTCCTTCGGTGCCGGGTAGTGTGTGTGTGTGTGTATGTTTGAGAGAGAAGCCAGTCGATAGATTAGTATCAAGATTGAGGTGTCACCCCACTCCTTCGGTGTTGGGAAGTGTGGGTGTGTGTGGGGGGGCAGTGACACTCACATATCTCTACTCATATAAAAAACAGAGTTGGTGATGATGGTGTTCCTGCCATCCTGCAATATAGGCCATCCGATTTATATCCGACGGACAGGAAGGAAACTATGGCAATTTTGCAAAAAGATACCCACACCCCTCTCCGCATTTGCAAATAAGGCATTCCCTCGTTCATCCTTTTCTCCCACAAGATAAACTTCTCATACAAATGGATCTTGATGTTCCGTGCAACGCATGGGCATCTTGCTAGTAGGGAGAAGAAGTTTGTGTGACACATATCTAGCTATATTAAGGGATAGGTAGATAGCATATGTGTGAGAGACATTATTATACTTTGAGACATTAGTGGCCGTGGGTGGGCGGAATTAAAGGGGTGGGCGTGTTAGACATAAAGAGCGTGTGTGTTTCTGTGTGAGAGACTTGTAGGACGGGGTAGAAAGACAAATTTAACCTTGACGGAGGGAGAGAAATACACGAAGTGCGCGTGTGTGATTCCGATGCCCACAGGGAAATGAGATATGTATGCGTGTGAGAGAGATTGCACAATTCATTCACGTATCACTATCTAGCGATCGTGGACATGCATCGCTTGAACATAAGTCAATATCTACTTCGTATCATGGCCAAAGGTACAATATCAATTCAACGCTATAAAGATTGGACACTCACATATCACATTTTTTCTAGTTAAATAAACCTTTTCAGTTGTGCATGCCAAAGTTACAGTGATGTTTCTTCAAACAACCAATGTAGCTATCATGTATATGCACCATTGTTACTCTTGCATTCAAAATCATTAGTCATGGATGATTTAAGTTTCTATTTTGAAGTAATATATGTAATATTCATATATGAATTCAACAGGTACGCAATTTATGAAATGGAGGCTATGCAATCATATGAGGTAACACTTTTAAGTAGCTGACTACAATATCCATTTCTTTTTGTGCGCCTCTACACTAACATGTCAATGCATTATGTTTAAAGTAAATAACCAATGGCACTAAATTATCTATTTACACGAGAAATACATAGGCTGAGCGTTTGATCCCTTTTTTTGTGAACGCGCCACTACACCTGTACGATTGGCCGCGCCCGTGTGAACGTCCAAGTTATCGGCGCATCATCCCGAGTTATTGTCTTTTTTTCTGGGGTGGACTTCACACCAGTTATTAACTGCTGACGCGTGCCCCGTGTACACAATATAGCATGACCTTCCCGCTAGCACGGTCCAAAATTAGTTGAAACTGGATACGAACGATCCCGCGGGCGGCAAAATCTCCCGCCTCCTTCTAAAATTTCCGCCACCTTAGTCTTTAGCATGCGAAATCCCCCTTTTGTCCTTGGTGCACGGAGACCAACAGTTACAATACCGCCCTCATCTACATGATAGGTTGGGGCTGCTTTGGTAACTTCCGATTCCCCCACTACACGGCACCCCCATTTCCTCTCCCCTCCCGCAAAAATGACTAACTCCACAGCACCAGAGCATCTTACATCACGCCGTCCGTACTTCATCGCCCTTTCTCCCCTCCCCTCTCGAAACCCTAGACTGCTCATCCACCGGCGTACCATAGCCCATTCACTACCAGCGGCATCCACCTTGCCGGATCTGCTTCTGCGGCCGCATCTACCCCTCCCACCTCCCCTAGAAACAAGTAGACTGCTCATCCACCACTGTACCACAGCCCATTCAGTGCCGGCCTTGTCCACGGCGCCAGATCTGCTTCGGCGGTACTCTCGTCAACCGCCGCGCATCTGCAGCGGCTCATTCGTACTCCCCACCGGAGACGCTTCGTCCACACCCCCTGGAGCCGCCCCACCGACGACCCCATCGACGGCCTCTGATCCTCTTCGCCGACACCTTCCTCAACCCTACCGGAGCCGCTTCGCCGACACCTTCCTCAACCCTACCGGAGCCGCTTCGCCGACACAATCGTCAACCCTACCGGAGTAGCTTCGCCTATACCATTCTCAACCCTACCGGGGCCACTTTTGCCAACTCACAAGTCCACGGCCTCAGATCCGCTTCCTCGCACCCTCATCCAACCTACCGGAGCAGCTTCTGACGCCCCGTCCACGGCCGCAGATCCGCATCGTCGACACCACCCTTAACCCAACCACCGGAGCAGCTTCTGACGCCCCATCCAC
>NC_057814.1:390412587-390531678 GCF_018294505.1 Triticum aestivum | reverse complement strand
GGCCACAGATCCGCTTCGCCCACACCGTAGTCCAGCCTACAGGAGCTGCTCCACACCCTACTCGATGGTTCTAGATCTCCTTACCGGACCCCGACAGCCAGCGCAGCGTCATCACCCTCAACGTTTCTAACCTGATTCCCACCGTCAGGAGAGATGCCAAGCACCCGCCACGACCTAGGTACTTGTCACCTTTAAACCCGTCCAGCATCACCTGCCCGATGTACTTCAAATATACTAACCGGTCGCTGTTACCTGTTATGCAGCTGGCAAAAACTAGAAGGACGATGTTTCTTCTGGATCTAACAGCTTGGCCAACCAAGATCCTGGACTGAGGCATTGCTATGATCTTGTAAGCGCGTCTCTATCTCTTGTATTGTTCTGTGCCTGCCAGCGTGCTTTGCTAGGATTTTCGACCAGTAATCCCTTTGTGCAGACAATGATTTCTACTATTGGCTGCTAAATTAGATATGTAGATGTCATACATGATACTACCTCGTACCTCTATTCCTAAATATAAGTCTTTCTAGAGATTCCACTATAGGCTACATACGGAGCAAAATGAGTGAATCTACACTCGAAAATGCATCTATAAACATCTGTATGTGGTCCATACTGGAATGTCTACAAAGACATATATTTAGGAACAGGGGCAGTACATTACACAAAATCGTAGGTGGCATGTAGGAATTCCAGTGCACTACATTAGGCTCCCTTAGAGTGCCTGCTAGTCCAGCATACAGAGTCATGGCTAGTTTATGGTACGCACACAATCGTTAATTGGTGGTTTAAATATGCGCAAGGGATATGCAATGTAGTATCATGTAGAGATGTCTGAAATTAGCCGTGTCAACTTGCAGATAGGGTTACACAATGAAAAAGTTCAAGATGTATGTGGCAATTTCATGGAACATCGCAAAAAAGGAGAGGCAGCGGTGAGCCTATATAGTGTGCTATGGTACGTCACTCCTCCATTGCAATCATCGTGACATGTTATTTGTATGCCAGTTCTATTAGCCAAGTTTCTTAGGGACAGTTATTACGAGTTATCCTAAGAAAATAAGCACCTGTGAATATAAGCTCCATGTAATAAGCCAACCAGTTCTTTTCATTGCGTTTTTAGCTTATCTTTGGTATGATCAGTGGAAAGTCTAGATTGCATTATATTTTTTTCATTTTGCTCCCCATATGGAAATTAATTTGACTTGCAAACATCACAAATTGAACCCAATGCAGTAATTAATATGATAGGAAAACAGACCATCACTATTTGCTCAAAATGCAAATACAAAGATACCATCTACTTGGCACAATCTACTTTGGTCAATGTTTTCCATAGAGATCCCATTGCCTAATTTAAACGAAGAACGCATGACCCACATTTAAATGAAGAACAATTATTTATTGAAATTCGATGGTCCAAGTAGCTGGTTATTATCGTATAGCAGCACCACCTGAAAGCATCATATAGCAGCAGCAGCAGCTCATAGCAACTCATCATACAGCAGCAACAGTCTGCAATTCATCATATACCAGCAGCAGCTCATAGCAATTCATCATATAGCAGCAGCAGCAGCTCATAACAATTCATCATATAGCAGCACCAGGAGCAGCTCATAGCAATTCATCATATAGCAGCAGCAGGAGCAGCTTGTAGCAACTCATCATATAGCAGCAGCAGCAGCAGCAGCTCATAGCAACTCATCATACAGCAGCAGCAGCTCATAGCAATTCATCATATAGCAGCAGTAGGAGCAGCTCATAGCAATGCATCATATAGCAGCAGCAGAAGCAGCTCATAGCAATTCATCGTATAGTGGATCAGAATGAAAATTTGGCAAAAAATCAGAGGAGATCCTCACCTTGTTTGATGAGCTCATCCTTCAACAGCACCTCAAGGCCATGGCCTGGGAGGAGGGGAGGGGGAATAAGGTGCCTTCTGCCGCAGTGTGGCATCAGCCGTAGTTGTGCAGCGCCCGCCGGAGTAGTGCGTTGGACGAACCACAGTGGAGCAGCTGCTAGAGACCATGAGAATGAGGGGCGGCGCCAGAGGGAGGAGCAGCCAGGGAGATTTGCCCCTACCCGCCGGCTATGTAGCCTAGCTGGACATAGCATCGTCGAGGACCAGGCCAGATGGGACCAGTGGCGACGGCTCGCTGGAGGAACCCTAGTGCTGCAGGCAAGGGATCGAGGTAGAGGGAAAGGGGAGAGGAGATGCAAGCGGGCAGGGCAATGAATGCTTGCGTGTTTGTTTTTACTTGAGGGTCAGGTGTGACACGGGCGTCAGCAGTTGCATTTTGAGTGTAATATAGGCAGATAACAGAGTCATTTCACTATTCCCCTTCCCTTCAATTTTTAGTGAGGTTCTACCCGAAACACCCCCCTCCAAAGCGAAATTAGTTAAGCCCAAGCCCATAACTCAAAATGACTTCTTTACATCTTTTATGGCTTATTTTGACAATATGCCCTGAAAAGGCGGAATCGAACTGGCCCTTAACCTGCAATTCAATTGTGCGTGCAATGATGAATCACTCATGCCTGCTATCTGTACATTTAGGCATCATCATACATGGCATAACCTAATACATGTGCATTCCATTGTAGAATCTAGAATATGCAATGTTTATGTTAGTTCATACGTTGCACATGATGTTTAAATGCCCCTTAAATCTGGTCAGTCAAGTGATGGTCTTTAAGCCTCCTTCTTTGCTTCTTTTCTTGATATGTAAGATTTGCTCACACATCTGTTCAATTGCTTGTTTGCATCAGCCAGCCATACTAGGACTGTTTGCTTTGATTACTTGTTGTTCTTGACCTAACACTCTAACAGAGCTTGTCAACGATTTAAACACTAAGGGCTGCTGTAGTGGGGCCTTGCCTAACTCATAGGTGACATAAAGGTTTGGCTGTACACTATAGTAGGCTCTCCAAGAGTACCTGGAGATCCAGTTCGAAGGTATGCCTAGTTCTTACATAGTGCAGACATAGTAAATGCTCATTTCATTGTGTGCAAGTGCAAGAGATGTGGCATGTTTCATTATGTCGTGTTATTTTGTTATAATCTCATCCTTTTGTGTTCACAGACTGGAAAGTATGCATATTTATCTTCCAAGGAGACGAGTAACTAGTTTGTGTCACCTTGCAGAGGGGGTGCAATGAAGATAACATTGAGGATTTCCAAGTACAAGATGTTAGGAAGGAGCCTTGCAAGAGAAGTAGGAGCTGCGCTGAGCCTCTTCAACCTGCTAAGATAAGTCACTGTATGCAACTCAACAGTTCAATTCCTTGTTTGTTTCAGGCATAGTTAATTTTATCTTTTCAATTGCTTTATTTGTCCTCAGTTAATGAGATGCCCAAATAATCATGCCTGATGTTCGGTACTTGTATCACTATTAGTTGACGTAATTAAAGGCCTTACCATTTAATTACTCTGCCGAAGTGTGCCTGAAGCTTTGAAGTCTATTAACCAACTATTATTGCATGAGGCTCACAATCTAGTTTATACTACGCTAATGATTGCATAGTTTTGCCTGTTGTAGTATGTTTGTATGAAACCTTCTGCTGTTCATTATGCTCCCTAAGACTTTAATTGAGGCACAGAATGGCCAACTGCTTGCTTACTTATACGCAACGTGCTGTCTAAATTTGTAACTTGTCTGTGTTTTTGATTGGGCCCCAACATCATGCTCCTCTGGTGAGCTAAGTGGGATTTCTGTATGCAGGCTGCACAGACTATCTTTTTTATAATTTTTATAATATCACCTGCTTATGCTTCATGACGTGTAACATTTTTTTAAAGTGACGTGTAACATTATTGTTAGTCCTGTTTTGCCATGTAGTACAAAATAGTGTCTTGTTCGCTTCACTGTTGTAACTATATTTTTGCCCTAGTCATGTGTACTTACAGAAACATTTCAGGATGAAGTGACATCAACACAAAGATCTGCGAGCAGTGCGGCATGGCCGTTACCGAATGATTATGGATTGGAATTGGAATGTGCTGATGTTCTTGAGCATCAACTAGAGGTGGCAAGACAACATGTACATGATTGTCAACGTATAATCAACAAGTTGAGACTGGACATGCAGGTATTAGATGCAGGAGTAAAAAAAATGAAACAAGACACTGAGGTAACCATGAAGGAATTGGAGATTCTGCAGACTGAAATTTGTGCTATCTGAATCCGGCCAATCCTATTTTCTGAAGAGATTATAGTTCAAATGGAGTTAAGTTGATGCGCGTCCATGATGTATGAGCTGTATTTGCCCAGTGTATGTAATTTGCTGTTTGTGTATGCTTTATTATCACCTGTGCCGAACCATAATGCCCAGTGGGTATAATCGGCTGTAATTTCTTTATTGTATAGTGTAGTATTATTCTACCTTTCTATGCCTTGATCTCTTTGTTGTATAGTATTGAGTAGGATAATTCTTTGAATATTCTATATCGTTCAAACGGGGCCCAACTCGCCCGACCATGGCCCTTCATGGGCCGTCGGATCCATGGGCCTTATACGTCTCGTAGGATCTGTTGGAAATATGCCCTAGAGGCAATAATAAATGGTTATTATTATATTTCTTTGTTCATGATAATTGTCTATTGTTCATGCTATAATTGTATTGTCCGGAAATCGTAATACATGTGTGAATACATATACCACAACGTGTCCCTAGTAAGCCTCTAGTTGACTAGCTCGTTGATCAACAGATAGTCATGGTTTCCTGACTATGGACATTGGATGTCATTGATAACGGGATCACATCATTAGGAGAATGATGTGATGGACAAGACCCAATCCTAAGCATAGCATAAAAGATCGTGTAGTTTCGTTTGCTAGAGCTTTTCCAATGTCAAGTATCTTTTCCTTAGACCATGAGATCGTGCAACTCCCGGATACCGTAAGAGTGCTTTGGGTGTGCCAAACGTCACAACGTAACTGGGTGACTATAAAGGTGCACTACGGGTATCTCCGAAAGTGTCTGTTGGGTTGGCACGGATCGAGACTGGGATTTGTCACTCCGTGTGACGGAGAGGTATCTCTGGGCCCACTCGGTAATGCATCATCATAATGAGCTCAATGTGAATAAGGCGTTAGTCACGGGATCATGCATTGCGGTACGAGTAAAGAGACTTGCCGGTAACGAGATTGAACAAGGTATTGGGATACCGACGATCGAATCTCGGGCAAGTAACATACCGATTGACAAAGGGAATTGTATACGGGATTGATTGAATCCTCGACACCGTGGTTCATCCGATGAGATCATTGTGGAACATGTGGGAGCCAACAAGGGTATCCAGATCCCGCTGTTGGTTATTGACCGGAGAGGCGTCTCGGTCATGTCTGCATGTCTCCCGAACCCGTAGGGTCTACACACTTAAGGTTCGGTGACGCTAGGGTTGTAGAGATATATGTATGCGGAAACCCAAAAGTTGTTCGGAGTCCCGGATGAGATCCCGGACGTCACGAGAGGTTCCGGAATGGTCCGGAGGTGAAGAATTATATATAGGAAGTCAAGTTTCGTCCACCGGGAAAGTTTCAGGGGTTACCGGTATTGTACCGGGACCACCGGAAGGGTCCCGGGGGTCCACCGGGTGGGGCCACCTATCCCGGAGGGCCCCGTGGGCTGAAAGTGGAAGGGAACCAGCCCTTAGTGGGCTGGGGCGCCCCCCTTGGGCCTCCCCCCATGCGCCTAGGGTTGGGAACCCTAGGGTGGGGGGCTTCCCCCTTGCCTTGGGGGGTAAGGCAACCCCTTCCCCCCCTTTGGCCGCCGCCCCCCTTGGAGATCCCATCTCCCAGGGCCGGCGCCCCCCAGGGGCCTATATAAAGGGAGGGGGAGGGAGGGTAGTAACCTACAGCCTTGGGCGCCTCCCTCCTCCCCTGCAACACCTCTCTCTCTCTCGCAGAAGCTCGACGAAGCCCTGCCGGAGACCCGCTACATCCACCACGCCGTCGTGGTGCTGGATCTCCATCAACCTCTCCTTCCCCCTTGCTGGATCAAGAAGGAGGAGACGTCGCTGCACCGTACGTGTGTTGAATGCGGAGGTGCCGTCCGTTCGGCACTCGGTCATCGGTGATTTGGATCACGGCGAGTACGACTCCGTCATCCACGTTCATTGGAACGCTTCCGCTCGCGATCTACAAGGGTATGTAGATGCACTCCTTTCCCCTCGTTGCTAGTATACTCCATAGATGCATCTTGGTGAGCGTAGGAAAATTTTAAATTATGCTACGATTCCCAACAGTGGCATCATGAGCCAGGCCTATGCGTAGTTACTATGCACGAGTAGAACACAAAGCAGTTGTGGGAGTTGAGTTTGCCAATTCTTCTTGCCGCTACTAGTCGTTTCTTGTTTCGGCGGCATTGTAGGATGAAGCGGCCCGGACCGACCTTACACGTACGCTTACGTGAGACAGGTTCCATTGACTGACATGCACTAGTTGCATAAGGTGGCTAGCGGGTGTCTGTCTCTCCTACTTTAGTCGGAACGGATTCGATGAAAAGGGTCCTTATGAAGGGTAAATAGAAATTGGCAAATCACGTTGTGGTCATACGTAGGTAAGAAACGTTCTTGCTAGAAACCTACAAACCACGTAAAAACTTGCAACAACAATTAGAGGACGTCTAACTTGTTTTTGCAGCAAGTGCTATGTGATGTGATATGGCCAGAAGATGTGATGAATGATATATGTGATGTATGAGATTGATCATATTCTTGTAATAGGAATCACGACTTGCATGTCGATGAGTATGACAACCGGCAGGAGCCATAGGAGTTGTCTTTATTATTTTGTATGACCTGCGTGTCATTGAATAACGCCATGTAAATTACTTTACTTTGTTGCTAAGCGCGTTAGCCATAGAAGTAGAAGTAATAGTTGGCGTGACGACTTCATGAAGACACAATGATGGAGATCATGATGATGGAGATCATGGTGTCATGCCGGTGACGAAGATGATCATGGTGCCCCGAAGATGGAGATCAAAGGAGCATGATGATATTGGCCATATCTTGTCACTATTTGATTGCATGTGATGTTTATCATGTTTGTGCATCTTATTTGCTTAGAACGACAGTAGCAAGTAGGATGATCCCTTATAATAATTTCAATAAAGTGTTCACCCTAACTGTGCACCGTTGCGAAGGTTCGTTGTTTCGAAGCACCACGTGATGATCGGGTGTGATAGATTCTAACGTTCGAATACAACGGGTGTTGACGAGCCTAGCATGTACAGACATGGCCTCGGAACACACGCAATACACTTAGGTTGACTTGACGAGCCTAGCATGTACAGACATGGCCTCGGAACACGGAGGACCGAAAGGTCGAGCATGAGTCGTATAGAAGATACGATCAACATGGAGATGTTCAACGATCTTGACTAGTCCGTCTCACGTGATGATCGGACACGGCCTAGTTAAACTCGGATCATGTTTCACTTAGATGACTAGAGGGATGTCTATCTAAGTGGGAGTTCATTAAGTAATTTGATTAGATGAACTTAATTATCATGAACTTAGTCTAAAATCTTTACACTATGTCTTGTAGATCAAATGGCCAACGTTGTCCTCAATTTCAACGCGTACCTAGAGAAAACCAAGCTGAAAGATGATGGCAGCAACTATACGGACTGGGTCCGGAACCTGAGGATCATCCTCATAGTAGCCAAGAAAGATTATGTCTTAGAAGCACCGCTAGGTGAAGCACCAATCCCAGAGAACCAAGACGTTATGAACGCTTGGCAGTAGCATGCTGATGATTACTCCCTCGTTCAGTGCGGCATGCTTTATAGCTTAGAACCGGGTCTCCAAAAGCGTTTTGAGAAACATGGAGCATATGAGATGTTCGAGGAGCTGAAACTGGTTTTTCAAGCTCATGCCCGGGTCGAGAGATATGAAGTCTCCGACAAGTTCTTCAGCTGTAAAATGGAGGAGAATAGTTCTGTTAGTGAACACATACTCAGAATGTCTGGGTTACACAACCGCTTATCCCAGCTGGGAGTTAATCTCCCGGATGACGCGGTCATTGACAGAATCCTCCAGTCGCTTCCACCAAGCTACAAGAGCTTTGTGATGAACTACAATATGTAGGGGATGGAAAAGACCATTCCTAAGGTATATTCAATGCTGAAATCAGCAGAAGGGGAGATCAGAAAAGAACATCAAGTGTTGATGGTGAATAAAACCACTAAGTTCAAGAAGGGCAAGGGTAAGAAGAACTTCAAGAAGGACGGCAAGGGAGTTGCCGCGCCCGGTAAGCCAGTTACTGGGAAGAAGTCAAAGAATGGACCCAAGCCTGAAACTGAGTGCTTTTATTGCAAGGGAAGTGGTCACTGGAAGCAGAACTGCCCCAAATACTTAGCGGACAAGAAGGCCGGCAACACCAAAGGTATATGTGATATACATGTAATTGATGTGTACCTTACCAGTACTCGTAGTAGCTCCTGGGTATTTGATACCGGTGCGGTTGCTCATATTTGTAACTCAAAACAGGAACTAGGGAATAAATGGAGACTGGCGAAGGACGAGGTGACGATGCGCGTCGGGAATGGTTCCAAGGTCGATGTGATTGCCGTCGGCACGCTACCTCATTAGTTTTAAACCTCAATAATTGTTATTTAGTGCCAGCTTTGAGCATGAACATTGTATCTGGATCTCGTTTAATTCGAGATGGCTACTCATTTAAATCCGAGAATAATGGTTGTTCTGTTTATTTGAGAGATATGTTTTATGGTCATGCCCCGCTGGTCAATGGTTTATTTTTGATGAATCTCGAATGTGATGTTACACATATTCATAGTGTGAATACCAAAAGATGTAAAGTTGATAACGATAGTCCCACATACTTGTGGCACTGCCGCCTTGGTCACATTGGTGTCAAGAGCATGAAGAAGCTCCATGCAGATGGACTTTTGGAGTCTCTTGATTACGAATCATTTGACACGTGCGAACCATGCCTCATGGGTAAGATGACCAAGACTCCGTTCTCCGAAACAATGGAGCGAGCAACCAACTTATTGGAAATCATACATACCGATGTGTGCGGTCCAATGAGTGTTGAGGCTCGCGGAGGATATCGTTATGTTCTCACTCTCACTGATGATTTAAGTAGATATGGGTATGTCTACCTAATGAAACACAAGTCTGAAACCTTTGAAAAGTTCAAGGAATTTCAGAGTGAAGTCGAGAATCAACGTGACAGGAAAATAAAATTCTTACGATCAGATCGTGGTGGAGAATATTTAAGTCCCAAATTTGGTACACACTTAAGGAAATGTGGAATAGTTTCACAACTCACGCCGCCTGGAACACCTCAGAGAAACGGTGTGTCCGAACGTCGTAATCGCACTCTATTGGAAATGGTGCGATCTATGATGTCTCTTACCGATTCACCGCTCTCATTTTGGGGCTATGCTTTAGAGACTGCCGCATTCACTTTAAATAGGGCTCCGTCGAAATCCGTTGAGACGACACCGTATGAATTATGGTTTGGGAAGAAACCTAAGCTGTCGTTTCTAAAAGTTTGGGGATGCGATGCTTATGTCAAGAAACTTCAACCTGAAAAGCTCGAACCCAAATCGGAAAAATGCGTCTTCATAGGATACCCTAAGGAAACTATTGGGTATACCTTCTACCTCAGATCCGAAGGCAAGATCTTCGTTGCCAAGAATGGGTCCTTTCTGGAGAAGGAGTTTCTCTCGAAAGAATTGAGTGGGAGGAAA
This sequence comes from Triticum aestivum, assembly GCF_018294505.1. Classification (NCBI taxonomy): domain Eukaryota; kingdom Viridiplantae; phylum Streptophyta; class Magnoliopsida; order Poales; family Poaceae; genus Triticum; species Triticum aestivum. The sequence goes on along the minus strand of NC_057814.1, from coordinate 390,521,955 downwards.
GTGGAACTTGATGAGGTGATAGTCACCCCTTCCGAACCGGAAAGTAGCGCAGCGCGGGAAAATGTTCCTGTGGTGCCTACACCGACTGGGGAGGAAGTTAATGATGATGATCATGAAGCTTCGGATCAAGTTACTGAACTTCGTAGGTCCACAAGGACGCGTTCCGCACCAGAGTGGTACGGCAACCCTGTCCTGGAAATCATGTTGTTAGACAACGGTGAACCTTCGAACTATGAGGAAGCGATGGCGGGCCCGGATTCCGACAAATGGCTAGAAGCCATGAAATCCGAGATAGGATCCATGTATGAAAACAAAGTATGGACTTTGACTGACTTGCCCGATGAGCGGCGAGCCATAGAAAACAAATGGATCTTTAAGAAGAAGACGGACGCAGATGGTAATGTGACCATCTACAAAGCTCGACTTGTCGCTAAGGGTTATCGACAAGTTCAAGGGGTTGACTACGATGAGACTTTCTCACCCGTAGCGAAGCTGAAGTCCGTCCGAATCATGTTAGCAATTGCCGCATACTATGATTATGAGATATGGCAGATGGACGTCAAAACGGCATTCCTTAACGGCTTCCTTAAGGAAGAGTTGTATATGATGCAGCCGGAAGGTTTTGTCGATCCTAAGAATGCTAACAAAGTATGCAAGCTCCAGCGCTCAATCTATGGGCTGGTGCAAGCATCTCGGAGTTGGAACATTCGCTTTGATGAGATGATCAAAGCGTTTGGGTTTACACAGACTTATGGAGAAGCCTGTGTTTACAAGAAAGTGAGTGGGAGCTCTGTAGCATTTCTCATATTATATGTGGATGACATACTATTGATGGGAAATGATATAGAATTCTTGGAAAGTATAAAGGCCTATTTGAATAAGTGTTTTTCAATGAAGGACCTTGGAGAAGCTGCTTATATATTAGGCATCAAGATCTATAGAGATAGATCAAGACGCCTCATTGGTCTTTCACAAAGTACATACCTTGACAAGATATTGAAGAAGTTCAATATGGATCAGTCCAAGAAGGGGTTCTTGCCTGTATTGCAAGGTGTGCAATTGAGCACGGCTCAATGCCCGACCACGGCAGAAGATATAGAAAAGATGAGTGTCATCACCTATGCCTCGGCCATAGGGTCTATTATGTATGCCATGCTGTGTACCAGACCTGATGTAAACCTTGCCGTAAGTTTGGTAGGAAGATACCAAAATAATCCCGGCATGGAACACTGCACAGCGGTCAAGAATATCCTGAAGTATGAAAAGGACTAAGGATATGTTTCTCGTTTATGGAGGTGACGAAGAGCTCGTCGTAAAGGGTTACGTCGACGCTAGCTTCGACACAGATCTGGATGACTCGAAGTCACAAACCGGATACGTGTATATTTTGAATGGAGGAGCAGTAAGCTGGTGCAGTTGCAAGCAAAGCGTCGTGGCGGGATCTACATGTGAAGCGGAGTACATGGCAGCCTTGGAGGCAGCACAGGAAGCAGTCTGGATGAAGGAGTTCATTACCGACCTAGGGGTGATTCCCAATGCGTCGGGCCCGATGACTCTCTTCTGTGACAACACTGGAGCTATTGCCCTTGCGAAGGAGCCCAGGTTTCACAGGAAGACCAGGCATATCAAGCGTCGCTTCAACTCCATTCGTGAAAGTGTTCAAAATGGAGACATAGATATTTGTAAAGTACATACGGACCTGAATGTAGCAGATCCGTTGACTAAACCTCTCCCTAGGGCAAAACATGATCAACACCAGGACGCAATGGGTGTTCGATTCATCACAATGTAACTAGATTATTGACTCTAGTGCAAGTGGGAGACTGTTGGAAATATGCCCTAGAGGCAATAATAAATGGTTATTATTATATTTCTTTGTTCATGATAATTGTCTATTGTTCATGCTATAATTGTATATTCCGGAAATCGTAATACATGTGTGAATACATAGACCACAACGTGTCCCTAGTAAGCCTCTAGTTGACTAGCTCATTGATCAACAGATAGTCATGGTTTCCTGACTATGGACATTGGATGTCATTGATAACGGGATCACATCATTAGGAGAATGATGTGATGGACAAGACCCAATCCTAAGCATAGCATAAAAGATCGTGTAGTTTCGTTTGCTAGAGCTTTTCCAATGTCAAGTATCTTTTCCTTAGACCATGAGATCGTGCAACTCCCGGATACCGTAGGAGTGCTTTGGGTGTGCCAAACGTCACAACGTAACTGGGTGACTATAAAGGTGCACTACGGGTATCTCCGAAAGTGTCTGTTGGGTTGGCACGGATCGAGACTGGGATTTGTCACTCCGTGTGACGGAGAGGTATCTCTGGGCCCACTCGGTAATGCATCATCATAATGAGCTCAATGTGACTAAGGCGTTAGTCACGGGATCATGCATTGCGGTACGAGTAATGAGACTTGCCGGTAACGAGATTGAACAAGGTATTGGGATACCGACGATCGAATCTCGGGCAAGTAACATACCGATTGACAAAGGGAATTGTATACGGGATTGATTGAATCCTCGACACCGTGGTTCATCCGATGAGATCATCGTGGAACATGTGGGAGCCAACATGGGTATCCAGATCCCGCTGTTGGTTACTGATCGGAGAGGCGTCTCGGTCATGTCTGCATGTCTCCCGAACCCGTAGGGTCTACACACTTAAGGTTCGGTGACGCTAGGGTTGTAGAGATATATGTATGCGGAAACCCGAAAGTTGTTCGGAGTCCCGGATGAGATCCCAGACGTCACGAGAGGTTCCAGAATGGTCCGGAGGTGAAGAATTATATATAGGAAGCCAAGTTTCGGCCACCGGGAAAGTTTCGGGGGTTACCGGTATTGTACCGGGACCACCGAAAGGGTCCCGGGGGTCCACCGGGTGGGGCCACCTATCCCAGAGGGCCCCGTGGGCTGAAAGTGGAAGGGAACCAGCCCTTAGTGGGCTGGGGCGCCCCCCTTGGGCCTCCCCCCATGCGCCTAGGGTTGGGAACCCTAGGGTGGGGGGCTTCCCCCTTGCCTTGGGGGGCAAGGCAACCCCTTCCCCCCCTTTGGCCGCCGCCCCCCCTTGGAGATCCCATCTCCCAGGGCCAGCGCCCCCCAGGGGCCTATATAAAGGGAGGGGGGAGGGAGGGCAGTAACCTACAGCCTTGGGCGCCTCCCTCCTCCCCTGCAACACCTCTCTCTCTCTCTCTCGCAGAAGCTCGGCGAAGCCCTGCCGGAGACCCGCTACATCCACCACGCCGTCGTGCTGCTGGATCTCCATCAACCTCTCCTTCCCCCTTGCTGGATCAAGAAGGAGGAGACGTCGCTGCACCGTACGTGTGTTGAACGCGGAGGTGCCGTCCGTTCGGCACTCGGTCATCGGTGATTTGGATCACGACGAGTACGACTCCGTCATCCACGTTCATTGGAACGCTTCCGCTCACGATCTACAAGGGTATGTAGATGCACTCCTTCCCCTCGTTGCTAGTATACTCCATAGATGCATCTTGTTGAGCGTAGGAAAATTTTAAATTATGCTACGATTCCCAACAGGATCCATGGGCCTTCTACGTCTCGTAGGATCCATGGGCCTTCTACGTCTCATAGGATCCATGGGCCTTGTACGTCTCGTAGGATCCATGGGCCTTCTACGTCTCGTAGGATCCATGGGCCTTCTACGTCTCGTAGGATCCATGGGCCGACGACTCATTTATGGGTCTTGTACGTGCCTTTAATGGGCCGTAGACGGGCCTTTAATGGAAATCGTACATTTTATGGGCTGACCATAACGGGCCATTAATAGGCCGTATTTGGTGATTCTATGAAAATGGCCCAACAGACTAACGGTCCACAAACGGGCCGACTGTAACGACGGGCTGAATTTGGCCCACAAGCAGAAAATGACAGTAACGGGCCGTAAGTAACCGAATGCTGCAAATGAGCCCAAGAATAAATGGGCCCTCAGAAGGCCAAAAGTTAACTTGGGCTGGAAACGGCCCAACGGAATAACGGGCCGTTAATGGGTATAAAGTGATACATTGTTCATTACGGGCCAGTTTCAGCACGGGCTGCTAATGGGCCAAGAGTTACAAAGGGCCTCATATGGGCCGAAAGACGTCATGGGCTATACATGGGCCAGAAGTGAAAACGGGCTGGAATCATATTGGATGGCCCAGATGACGCTACTGGGCCTAATTCGGATAGGACGTAACGGGCCTTGGGTTAGCGGGCTGTAAATGGGCTGTATGCGAACAGGCCGTTAATAGGCTTTCCATGGGCTGGCCCGCCAGCTTTTGACCAAGTCAAACGGGCCGGCCTTTTCACAGGAATGGGCCAGTGTTGGGTCGTGCCACGTGTCGACATATCATAGGCGCCTTCTGTCCAGTGAGTGGATGACATCTGTCCCAACGATGAGCCGACACGTGTTTCCTCTAGCCAATGATGATTTTACACGTGGAAAATCCCCATTGGTCGGGGCTGTTAACGGGTTATCGGATCCAAAACCCGACCCGATAGCTTAACGGCATTCCGTTACGGTGGATGCCACGTGTCGGTCACCCTTGACGAAAGCACTTCTGTGACGCGCAATTTATCGTCATGGAAGTGGACACTTCCGTGATGATAATTTTGGTAATGTCATGGAACACTTCTACGACAGCACAGGTATGACTATCTTGATTCTGTCATAAATTTGTCATGGATGTACATGCATGAAAAAAACGCGACCTACTGTGACAAACACGTATCATCACGGAAGTGTATTTTTTTTGTAGTGTACCCGGTAAGGGCCTTCCCATTTCGGTGACAACTTGTTTGTACCCTTGGCGGACTGAACGCGCCTAAGGACAAGGTCACCTTCCTCAAAACACCGGGCGTGAACCCTGCGGCTATGATAGCGACGCTGGGCCTGCTGGTAGCGTGCAACACGCATAGCAGCCCGGAGACGGTTCTCCTCGAGTAGCACAGCATCGTCACGCTGGTGCTGATCTTGCGCTACTTCATCATAGGCAAGCACTGAAGGCGACCCATAAATGAGTTCCATGGGGATAACTGCTTTTGCCCCATAGACCAGGGAGAAGGGAGTCTGCCCGATAGCTCGGTTTGGTGTCGTTCTGAGGGACAGAGAACTACCAGCAGCTCCTCGATCCACTGCCTGATGTGCTTCTACAGCGTGTCAAAAGTTCTCGTCTTGAGTCCAAGCAGCACTTCAGCGTTCGCCCTCTCAGCTTGTCCATCGCTTCGGGGGTGTGCCACAGAGGCGAATGAGATCTTGCATCCGAGGGCATGAACATATTGCATGAATGCACAATTCGTGAACTGGGTACCGTTGTCGGTGATGATCCTTGACGGAACTCCAAAATGACACACCAATTCTTTCAAGAACTTGATAGCTGACTGAGCAGTCACCTTTCTCACGGTAGTCCCTTCCGGCCACTTTGTAAACTTGTCGATGGCAACGAACAAGAATTCAAAGACCCCCATTGCTCGGGGGAAGGGGCCGAGGATATCGAGCCCCCAGACCGAAAATGGCCATGATAGAGGATTGTTTGAAGAGCTTGGGCAGGCAGGTGTATTTTCTTGGAATGGAACTGGCATGCTTCACATTTCGTGACAAGCTCGACCACATCTTGGAGGGCTGTGGGCCAGTAGAATCCTTGTTGGAATGCTTTCCCAACTAATGCCCTTGATCCAATGTGGGAGTCGCACATTCCTCTGTGAATCTCAGCCAGCAGTTCCTTTCCATCCTCCCGGCAGACACACTTCAATTTCACACCATTGGGCCTCCTTCTGTACAGAGTGTCATCGACAAACTCATACATACTAGCCCTCCGGGCTACTTTTTCAGCTTCATCTTGGTCGCCTGGAAGCTCTCCGGTTTGGAGGAAGTGGACAATGTGCCTTGCCCAAGTTGGAGCCTGGGGCTCGGCAACAAGGACTAGCGGCACCTCCTCTGCTGCGGGAGCACCAGCCTTGTTCACGGGGTCCATGGGCCCGGCTGGAGCGGGTGGTCCGGCAGGCTGTGAGGAGTTGTTTCTGGCAGGGTCTCTGCCGGGAGCAGACGACTCTACCGGGAGAGGCTTACTGTAGTCCAACTTTCTCCTCTTCCGGGCCATTGTTGCTGGGGATACGGAGGGCTGAGTGAGATGGAGAACAAAAGTCCCTAGTTCCACATGAAGCTTCTGCGTAGCACACTTTGAGAGATGATCAGCTATGCTGTTTTCCGCACAGGGTACGTGCTCTGTTTGCAATCCGTCAAAGTGCTCCTCCAATCTCCTCACTTCCTCGACGTATGCCTCCATCAATGGACTTTGGTAATCCTTGTTGACTTGTCTCACCACAAGCTGTGAATCTCCTCAAATGACCAGCTTCTTAATTCCCAAGTCAGCTGCAATCCTGAGCCCGGCAAGGAGTCCTTCATACTCAGCTGTATTGTTGGTTGCTTCTTCCTGGGCAAAATGCATTTGGACGACGTACTTCAAGTGCTAGCCGGAGGGGGAGACAAGAAGCACGCCAGCCCCTGCACCTTGTAGGGAAAAAGCACCATCAAAATACATAATCCATTCTTGGGGCGATTCCTTGCCGGGGATAACTGTCTTTGTCACTTCCTCATCAGGGGTTTGTGTCCATTCTGCAATAAACTCTGCCAATGCCCTGCTCTGAATAGTTGATGTGCTCTCAAACTTCAAACCAAAGCTGGATAACTCCAAAGCCCACTCCACTATTCTGCCGGTAGCCTCAGGGTTTCAGAGTATCCTTTGCAATGGAAAACGAGTAACAACCGTGATCTCATGGGCTTGGAAGTGGTGGTGAAGTTTCCTTGAGGCCATGATGAGACCAAAGATCAACTTCTGCACGCCAGAGTACCTCGATCTAGCCCCCTGTAACAAGGAGCTGACAAAGTACATTGGACGCTGCACCACTTTCTTCCTTGGGGCGTCCTTGGGGTTGCTCTCGTTGCCGTGCTCATCGTTGTCCTGATCCTTCTCTGACTCTACCGGTCTCTGCTCACTTTCTGCCTCATTCACTTCCCGCTGCGCTACCAAGGCCGCACTGACCACTTGGTTGGTTGCCGCCAAGAATAGCAACAACAGCTCCTGGGGTTTGGGAGCAACCAAGGTAGGCACAGAGGACAAGTAGGCCTTCAACTCTTGTAAAGCTGCATCTGCTTCTGGGGTCCACTTCATAGGGTCGGCCTTCTTCAAAATCTTGAAGAACGGCAGGGCGCGCTCGGCAGACTTGGAGATGAACCTGCTTAGCGCGGCAACACATCCCGTTAGGCGCCTCACATCCTTAACTGTCCTTGGCGCTTGGATCTACTCGATGGCCTTGATCTTGTTGGGGTTGGCTTCGATCCTACGATGGGATACAAAGAACCCAAGCAGCTTGTAGGAGGGAACATCAAATCCACACTTCTCCGGGTTGAGCTTTAGATTGATCTTGCGCAGATTATCAAATATCTCCTCCAAATCTTGAATAAGGGTGGCCTTATCCTTGGTCTTGACCACAATATCATCCATATAGGCCTCTATGTTTCTGTGTAGCTGTGGCTCAAAACCAATTTGGATTGCCCTTGCAAAAGTGGACCCGACACTCTTTAATCCGAATGGCATGCGGATAAAGCAGTACGTACCACATGGAGTGATGAACGACATCTTCTCTTCATCTTCCTTGGACATGAAGATTTGGTGATACCCAGATTATGCGTCCAGAAAGAAGAGCAAATCATAACCTGAAGTGGAGTCCACAATCTGGTCGATGCGCGGCAAGGGAAATGGGTCTTTTGGGCAAGCCTTGTTGAGATCTGTGAAATCTATGCAAAGCCTCCACTTCCCGTTAGCCTTCCGGACTACCACTGGGTTTGACAACCACGTGGGATGTAGTACTCCTCTGACCAAACCAGCAACCTCAAGCTTCTTGATCTCTTCTGCAATGAACTGATGTCTCTCCAAAGCCTGCTTCCGGACTTTCTGCTTGACAGGTGGGGCATGTGGGCAGACTGCAAGGTGGTGCTCGATTACCTCCCTGGGAACACCGGGGATATCAGATCGTCGCCAGGCAAACACATCGATATTCGCCTGCAGGAAGGCAACAAGCGCGCTTTCCTATTTGTCATCAAGGGTGGTGCTAATAGTGAAAGTACCATCAACGCCAGCCAGCCCTGTCGGGACCTTCTTCACTTGGGGTGCGGCAACCTTGGATCTCTTGCTGTTAGAACACTCCAGCACGTCGTCAACGGGCGCCATGCACTCGGTGGGGGCACGCTTCTCGGACTGTTTGCCGGAGTCCCTATAGCCTCTCTTCTTTCCTTTACTTTCCTTGGCGGGAGCTGCCGCTGCCTCTCCCGCGACCGCGTCCCAGTACATCTTGTCCACACAAATAATTGCATCCTTCTCATCTGATGGGATGGTGATGACTCCCAGTGGCCCAGACATCTTCAAGGTGTTGTAGGCATAGTGGGATGCCGCCATGAACTTAGCCAAGGCCGGGCGTCCAAGAATCCCATTGTACGGCAGGGGGAGGCCAACCACATCAAACACGATCCTCTCGGTCAGGTAGTTCAGTTCTCCCCAAACGTTACCGGCAATGTGATCTTTCCCTTAGGATGGCTCCTATTGGGATTAACTCCTTGAAACGTTCTGGTAACATCTAGCTCATCTTCTCCTATCTGAAGCTTTCTGATGACGGCCGGGGAAATCAGATTCAACCCGGCCCCGCCATCCACCAACATCTTTGTGACCTTGACGTTGCAAATTGTTGGGGAGACCAACAATGGCAAACATCCTACCGCAGTGGTACGGCTAGGATAGTCCTCATCGTCAAAGATGATGGGCGTACGGGACCATTTGAGCGGCTTCCGGGCCTTTGGCGTTGGTTCCACGGCATTGACCCCCCGTGCCCACCGTTTGAGCTGGCGGTGAGAAGTGTGTAGAGATGCACCTCCGTCAATGCGCAGGGCGTCTGTGGCCTTCTGAAACTTTTGCTCACTGGTTTCCTCTTCATCCCCTCCATCACTTTCATCTTCACGGGTTTCCTTCTCTCGACCTCTGGCGGGCTTTCCTTGGTTCTGAAAGGGTTTGTCGGGGCGATTTACTTCACCACCCCGACCCTTACCGCCAGCAACATTCTGACCTTTTTCCTTATCACGCTTCTCATATTCTGCTCTCTGTTTCTTGACAAGCTGCTCAACCTGGTAACACTCTTGAAGGTCGTGGCCCTTGGTCCGATGGATCTTGCAGTATGGCCCATCGCATTTCCCAGCTTTCTCGGCAACAGCGGCTTCCGGCAGTCAGTGCACGCGGCAGCTTCCTTGCCAGGGGCCTTAGCTTTGGCCTTCTTGCTGGTACTAGGCGTACCAGATCCTTCAACAATCATCACTGCCTGATCTCTTCCCTTCTTACTGCGCTTCTTGCTCTTCTTCTGACTGGTTGACTCGTCCTCATCCTCTGAATCAACATTGGTGCAATCTTCCTCTCCGGGCAACCTCCTTCCCTCCTCCATCCGAGCACACTTATCCACTAATGTGTAAAGCTCATTCACAGTCTTGGGCAACCGCACGTTCATCTTGGAACGAATACGACGGTTGCGCACATTGGACTGGAAGGCGGCTATTACGGCTGCCGGATGGATATTTGGAATATTTCTATGAACTTTGCTGAATCTCTGTAAATACTTATGGAGGGTTTCTCCTTCCTTCTGCTAGAGAAGCTGCAAATCGCTGGGCCTGCCGGGTGAGGGAGTCCTGGACTAAGGGGTCCTCAGGCGTCTGGCCTATTAGCCATGGGTCGGACTGATGGGCTGTGAAGACACGAAGACCGATGACGGCACCCGTGTCCGGATGGGACTCTCCTTGGCGTGGAAGGCAAGCTTGGCGACCGAATATGTAGATTCTTTTCCTTTGTAACCGACCTTGTGTAACCCTAGATCCTCCCAGTGTCTATATAAACCGGAGGACTTAGTCCGGAAAGGGGAGATACTCATTACCATTGTCATACAGGCTAGACTTCTAGGGTTTAGCCATTACGATCTCATGGTAGATCAACTCTTGTAATACACATATTCATCAAGATCAATCAAGCAGGAAGTAGGGTATTACCTCCATAGAGAGGGCCCGAACTTGGGTAAACATCGTGTCCCCTGTCTCCTGTTACCATCGACCTTAGACGCACAGTTCGGGACCCCCTACCCGAGATCCACCGGTTTTGACACCGACATTGGTGCTTTCATTGAGTTCCACTGTGCTGTCGACAAAAGGTTCGATGGCCCCTTCAATCGTCGATAGTGACGCTGTCCAAGGAGAAACCTTCCTTGCCGGATAGATCTTCGTGTTCGGCGGCTTCGCACTGCGGGCCAACTCGTTTGGCCACCTGGAGCAGATCGATAGATACGCCCCTGGCCATCAGGTCAGATTTGGGAATTTGAACTACGTTGCGGACGTCCGTGGAGATTTGATCTTTGCCGGATTCGAGACCGCTGCGACCGCTCCCGGTCACCTTGACGAACATGACATAAATCTGTCGTCAGACCGCATCCAGGAGATAGCTCCTGTGACCACTCCGGCCTTAGATCCAGAGCACACTGCGACATCCAAGGGTTGGAGGTTCAACCCCACCATGGAGGCCACAGATTTTCCGACGTTGGAGCCGCACATGGACCTAACCTCACGCACTACTCGTGTCACCGGAACTCCGGACTCTTCTCCAGGTTTAAGTTCCGAACCATGTGAGTCCGCGGATACCGAACTCCATCGCTTATCGATCTTCGAGTTCAGCGCCGTAGACATCTTCCAGCACTTGCCCTTGGGCGATGTGTTGAACTCATTAAAGAACTTGTCCTTGGAGGGGGACTCACAGCCGAACTATGTACGGTTCGAACTAGGGGTTGATGATGGGGAATTTTTCTTCCCACCCGCCACCCACTCCACAGCCACTGTCGAGGACTTAACTGACATGCTTGATTACGGCTCCGAATACATCATCAGTACGGACGACAATGCCAACGAGGAGCAGGGCCAGAACCCGCCATTCATTGGGCGATGGACGGCCGCTCCTTGCTACAATGTATACATGGTGGATACGCCTAAAGAAACTAATAACGATGACAAAGAGGATCCAGTTGAAGACAAACCTCCTGAGACAAAGCCCAGTCGCTGGCATCGGCGGCGCCGCTCTAAGTCACGTCGTACAAAAGACAACAACACGGGCACCGGAGAAAACAATACTCCGGACGAAGCCGAAGAAGACCCTGTCGGAGCAACCTCCGAATAGGATGAACATGCCATACACGAAGACTCGGAGGACAGTAACTATCTTCCGCTCTCCGAGGAAGAGGAGAGCCTCGGCGACGAGGAGTTCATCGTGCCTGAAGAACCTATCGAGCAGGAGCGCTTCAAATGCCGGCTAATAGCCACTGCAAGAAGCCTGAAAAAGAAGCAGTTGCAGCTTCAAGCGGACAAACATCTGCTCAATGATAGATGGACCGAAGTCCTGGCCATCGAAGAATACAGCCTTAGTGGCCCAGCCAAAAGCTACCCAAAGCGTAGATTGCTACCTCAGTTCGATGACGAGGCGCTGGAGCCCGTACCATCACCGCACAATGCGGTAGGCCGATCACAACTTGGGCCGGATAAAGCGGCAACTCAAGCCGAACACCAGATCGCCCCGCCTCGCCGTAAAGGCAAGAATAAAATAGCTTGGAGTTGTACATACGACCTTCGACATGACTTGGACAGTAGAGCAGGACACGCAAGATCGATCTACGGATCGCGAGGACGTGCCTCGACACGCGATGATAGCTACCTATTCGGACGTGACAAACCTAGCCACGCCCAGGCCGAAAACCACAAGTGGACTCCGTCGGAGGTACGTCGCAGTGTGGCCCAACATAGAGGCACCACACACCCTCTTTGCTTCACAGATGAAGTAATGGAGCATGAATTCCCAGACGGGTTCAAACCGATGAATATCGAATCATATGATGGAACAACGGATCCTGCAGTATGGATCGAGGACTTCCTCCTCCATATCCACATGGCCCACGGAGATGGCCTTCATGCCATCAAATACCTGCCACTAAAACTCAAAGGACCAGCTCGGTACTGGTTAAACAGTCTGCCGGAAAATTCTATTGGCATCTGGGAAGATTTGGAAGACGCCTTTCACGACAACTTCCAAGGAACATATGTCCGGCCACCAGATGCCGATGACTTAAGTCACATTGTCCAGCAGCCCGGAGAGTCAGCCAGGAAGCTCTGGACTAGGTTCTTAGTTAAAAAGAACCAAATCGTCGACTGTCCGGACGCGGAAGCCCTCGCGGCCTTCAAACACAGTGTTCAGGATGAATGGCTGGCACGCCACCTCGGTCAAGAAGGACCTAAATCCATGATAGCCCTTACCGCTCTAATGACCCGCTTTTGCGCGGGAGAATACAGCTGGCTCGCTCGTCGAAGCGACAGTGTCGACGACTCGGGCACTTCCAAAATCCGAGACGACAATGGTAAGCCACGACGAAGCAAACACAATAGTCGCAATGATAATGAAAGATCACGCGACACAGCGGTTAACGCCGGATTTAGCAATCCCAAACCCGGTCAACGGAAAAAGCCATTCAAGGCGAACCGAGATGGACCATCCAACCTAGACAGGATATTGGACCGACCTTGCCAGATTCACGGCCACCCCGATAAACCAGCTAATCGTACCAATAGAAGGTGTTGGGTCTTTAAGCAGGCTGGCAAGCTCAACGCCGAACACAAGGGGAGGAGGCCGCTAGGCGAAAGGGACGATGGAGAGGTTCACCAACCAAATACCGGGGGTCAGAAGCAATTTCCCCCTGGGGAACAACCAATCCCGGAGCGGAAATAGCAGTTCAGCTTCCGCCGCCCACCTCATACATCTGATAAAATTGGTACCGCGCAGACATCACTACGCACTCAAGATACCATGGGCATTGGTGGAAGCACAATACGGACAAGCCTGCAAGCGTTCCCGTAACATTTTTTATCTACTTTCTTTTTATTTATTTATTTCATTATCTCTTAAAAACAGGTGACGCAAAGGACAAGCATCTAAAACGGACTCTATCGGAGTTCGGATCCATACGCTCACCTAAGGGGCTACTTCCGTTAAGGATTCCCCTCGCCGAGGACAGGCGGCGTAGACATGCGACAGGAGGTCCAAAATAACTTTTTGTAGACCGCACTCTTTATTTCGAGCCTGTAATATGCCTTTTTCCTCCGCCTTCGACCCCGGACATGTCAAATAGCCGGGGTTGTGGTCTCTATATACATAAAGTAATCATTGGCATATCGCTCAGGCCCAGTAGACATTATCCGAATTAATCATTCATGTCTTTTTGCCAATGAATATGGCTCCTATGGTTGTTTCACAGATACACCTCAGCATAACCTGCCAGGGGCTCGGTATGGGAACAAAGGAGTTGCCAACAAAGTCCGAACAGCTTTACAGCGTACTTCGGCGTCGTGAATTTGGCCTTATATGCATCAGCTCCGAATCATGTCTTGGGTCAATGGTTGGGTTGCCCGGCTCCTGTGCTTGCTACCTTACATTCCGCTCTATCGGGTAGGGTAGTAAAGGGAGAACTACTATGATTGTGCTTCCGATTCATCTGGTCAAGCACCTCAGTAGAGAAAGCCGAAAGCCAACTGTCATGATGTTGCGAGAGCTGGTCAACCACTCGATGACTTATCGGAATCTGTCGCGATTCCCTCCGTGTCACACGAAGGACCTTTTTTTCAGGTCATATATGTAACGCACCATATTGGAATAAGCCGTACACATACCAGGGGCTATGTCGTAGTCCCCCTATAAAACTCATATGCCTAAGTGAAAGTGTTAACGCCCTATAGTCTGATTCCCTGGTTAACTGCATTGTCACCTCCTTCATGGACCAAGACGTTGGGTCAAGAGTGATCAAATGTTTTTCCGAACACCCCCGTACTTCCTACAAGCGGGATGAAGCCGACGACTGGAAAACTTTCAGATTATATAAAAACGGCCGCACAGGAGGAACACAAGCTTTCGAGCAAAACATAAAAATAGATTAACTATAAAATTGTCTTTTACAGTTTTCATACACCTCACTCGAACATTATGTCTTTCGAGCAAAACATGACGTTCTTCATGGCAGCGCCGGATATCCTATGAAGCTCGGCCCATTGGGACATCTATTCATTCAGCAACAAAGGGCGCTTCGACGCGCCAAATTGTGACCAGAAAAGCTTCTTCGTTGCATACCCCTCTCGCGCCTGGTAAAACTGCGCTGCATCGGAAGAACTCTTCTGCAAGTCTAAAAACTCGTCTCGAGAACTCCACACTTGGTTCAGCTGAGCATAGTTCGGATCTCCGAACTTAGTCTGTAGCAAAAAGGGCTTACCAGCCGCAATCTCACCAGCTTGCCGGATCTCCTCACAGACTGCTCTGGATTCAGACCACGCTTCTCTCGCCTCTCGTAAGGCCTTGTCAAGTTCAGCCGTTTTGGCTTCATTCTCCTTCTCAAGAAGTTCACAGCGGCTAGCAGCATTTTTTAGCTCGAGCGCCATCATGGATATCTTCTCCTCATCTTGACGCCGAGCAGCTTGTTCGGCCTTTAACTCAGCCGATGCCTTTTTGGCAGCCGCATTGCTAAACCAGGCCTGTTCCTTGGCCCGGGCCAGCTCCGCCTGAAGAATTTCAACGGCGGCAGCACCATATGTAGTCATGCATATCCCAGTATATAACTTTCAGCATCAAGCTCCTACTACAAAAATGTATGTGAAAGGATTGCTCCGAATACATACCTTGCGACTCATCAAGACGCATATTGATTAACGCAATGTCATCCCCTGCCACATCAAGCTTCCGCTGCAGCTCGGCAATATCCATAGTCTGGGAAGTAGCCAGGGGGAAGAAGCCTGTGTTCAAGTTAAGCAGATTAGTCCTTGAATATTTCTTCTTGATCCTCTGTTCGCCTCCCATGGGAAGCCGACCCGAGTCTCAGGGGCTACTACCTACACTTAGGTGCATCTTTGCAAATAAAATATAGTTGAAAATATTACATCACAAACCTCGAAGCCTTTTAGCAGGCTCATGAAGGCTTCATTCAATCCTCTCTTCGCGGACAGAATCTTCTCGACCACCGTACCCATCAAGGTATGTTGTTCCCCCGAGACAGACGCTTTTCGCAGCATATCCCTCAATATATCCGGCGCTGCCGGGTCTCCAGAAGCCGCTGTATGAGCGTGATCATCCTTTGAAGGAGCCCGTTCACCAGTCTCCAGAATCATCGTTGGCTGAAAACTGGACAGTCCGGGGCCTTCTTTATTGGCCCCTCGAGTCCCGAACGATTGGAGGTCCACCTTTGGATACTGCCTCTTTCATCCCCTACACAGCTTGTTGATCAAGAAAAACCCTCCGAGATGACACTTCAGAGTTGTCCGCCTTATTGGGCGAGGAGGTCAGGGGAGGCGTCTCGCTTTCCATCATCTCTAGGAGGAGATCTCCCGAAGAAGAGGATGGCCCAGAAAAACTCTGTGTTGAACTGTAAAAATACACAGGCACGTTACGTATCCCTTCGGAAACAGGAAAGGAGCGGGACGCTATCAAAGCACCCCGGATTCACTTACGGTTTGGTTGAGGGCTTGTCCTCATGACGGAGCTGTTCAACGGCGTCGCCTTCCGATCCCAAGCCGCTCGACGGTGGCATCTTGCCCCTCTTAGGAGACCACCCCTCCCAACATTCAGAGGCGGCCCTTTTCCTTCTGAATGGAGAAGGGATACTGGCTTCTCTTTCGCCTTTGTCCTCAGGCGAGGAAATGCAGATTTCTCGGGACTCTGTATCCGACTTACCTCCGGAATGAAGGTCATCCTGGGTCTTCTCACTCTCCTCTTGGCCCTCCTTTGTTGGCGCCTAGTACGGTGCCGGCGCCAGCATTGTTAACACGGAGTTAGTTGAGTCTTCGGGAAGAGGGGCCGGACACCTAGTCCGTTTCGCTTTCTTTATCCAGCCCTGAAAAAGGATGGTTTGATCAGTGCCTTGCCACTGGATACCTGATTATGAGGTGTTCGGCAGACGAATACTTATCGGGGTGTCCGGATGGTTGCAGTCTAGGCCGGTATCTTCGGTGGTGCCTGGCCATTGTTTTCGTTTCCCGAAGAATAAATTCCACATTCCTTCGTGCGTAGTGCCGAAGAAGTGCTGAAGAGTCCGTGGCCCTTCTGGGTTAAACTCCCACAAGCGGAGAGGCCGTTGCTGACATGGCAGGGTTCGGCGGACTAGCATTACCTGAATAACATTGACAATATTGATATCCTTCTCAATGAGGCTTCAGATGCGACTTTGCAGAGTCCGCACCTCGTCAACTGATCCCCAGTCCAACCCCTTATTAATCCAGGATGCAAGCTGAATTGGGGGGCTGGATCGAAACGCAGGCGCGGCTGCCCACTTGGAACCACGGGGCTCGGTGATATAAAACCACTCCTGCTGCCATAAGTCGGAAGATCCCTTGAAAGATCCTTTTAGCCAGATAGCGTTGGTAAGCTTGCTCACTGAGGCACCACCGCTCTCCACCTGCTCCCCCTCTATCATTTGCGGTTTCACATTGAAGGTCTTAAGCTACAAGCCGAAGTGTGGAGGAGTTCGGAGGAAGGCCTCGCACGCGACGATAAACGCCAAGATGAGAAGAACAGAGTTCGGGATGAGATCGTGAAAGTCTAGTCCATAATAGAACATGAGCCCCCGAACGAAGGGATTAAGGTCAAACCCTAATACTCGGAGAAAGTGGGAAACGAATACGACCCTCTTGCCGGATCTGGGGGTAGGGATAACCTGCCCCTCCGCGGGAAGCCGATGGAGGATTTCTGCGGTCAGATATCTTGCCGTCCGAAGCTTCGCGATATCCTCCTCTGTGACAGAAGAAGCCACCCACCAGCCTTGACGGCTGGATCCGGACATGACTGAGGCTTACGGAGGGTGAAACCTGGGTGTTGGAACTCGAGGTAGTAAGAGTCGAGGAAGAAGCAAGCGTGGAGAGGAAAGGCGGGTCTGTGCCCCTTTATAAAGGCCGAGAATATCGAACGCCTCCTCCTGGTCCTTAAAATTTGCCTATTCCCAAGAAGTTGTACCCTAAGGATGGTTGGGTTACCCACGTCTGTGTCGATAAAAGAATCCCTTAAAAAGGGGACATGATCTCTGCTTGGATAAGACGTGTCATTAACAACCACGTTTTGGAACGTGGGGCCGCAGGCAAAACAACGGTTCGAAATAATGACCGGGCCGACATGATGTCATGTTGTAAAGAGTGGCCAAAAGATTGGACTCGTGGAGTATTATATCCTCTCTATGGTTATGTGCGGTGACAGGTCCGGATACAATCATCGCGTCTGGAGACTATCTTGGAGTTCGGAAAGAAGGGAACCCTCCTTGCAATGCCGAAGATAAATCTGCGCGCCGGACTCCTCGTCATTGAAGCCAGGTTCAGGGGCTACTGAGGGAGTCCTGGACTAAGGGGTCCTCGGGCGTTCGGCCTGTTAGCCATGGGCCGGACTGATGGGCTGTGAAGACACGAAGACCGATGACGGCACCCGTGTCCAGATGGGACGCTCCTTGGCGTGGAAGGCAAGCTTGGCGACCGAATATGTAGATTCTTTCCCTTTGTAACAGACCTTGTGTAACCCTAGATCCTCCCGGTGTCTATATAAACTGGAGGACTTAGTCCGGAAAGGGGAGATACTCATTACCATTGTCATACAGGCTAGACTTCTAGGGTTTAGCCATTACGATCTCGTGGTAGATCAACTATTGTAATACACATATTCATCAAGATCAATCAAGCAGGAAGTAGGGTATTACCTCCATAGAGAGGGCCCGAACCTGGGTAAACATCGTGTCCCCTGTCTCCTATTACCATCGACCTTAGACGCACAGTTCGGGACCCCCTACCCGAGATCCGCCGTTTTTGACACCGACACCGGGTTCTAGATGACCACCAGTAAAGGCGCCAATGAACTCGTGGCACAGGTCAGCCCACGATGAAATGGAGTTCTCCGGTAGGTGCATCAGCCAAGACCTCACATTGGATTTCATGGCCAAAGGGAAGTAGTTGGCAAACACCTTCTCATCTCTTCCCCCGGCAGCCCAAACAGCGATGGTTTAGATGCTCAGGAACTCTGCCGGGTTCAGCCTCCTTTCGTACTTCTCAGGTATCTCTGGCCTGAACATGCTAACGGACGGCCAACGGACTTGCCGCGACTCTCGTGTAAAGGCAAGGCAGCCAACCTCGAAGGGTAGGCACCTGCCAACACCGAGCGCAGGCTCGTCGACATTGAGGCTGTCGCACCCGTTGGTCCGACAGAGGTCGTCGCGGCGTTGCTCGATGATGACGCGCACGTCTCCTCTCCGCCCATCCTCTGGGGCTCGATGTTGGCCTGGACATACTCGAGGGTCAGAAGAGGCCATTGAGATGTCAAAGGGATCTTCATTCTGTTGCGCTCGCGCTGGCTGCCGTGGTGGGGACTGCACCGTGGGGATGGCCCCTTCCGTACGGTCAGCAACATGAGCTACTGCTGTCGCTTGGGGAGGTCGTGGCGGGTAGCTCGCCGTGATCCCCCAGCTTCGGCGAAACCGAGGAGGCTTTGGATGGTGGCACGCCATTCGTCCATCTGCTCGGCTCCTGGCGGAAACCTCAGCAGTAGCTGAGCTCGCACCATGGCCTCCGAAGCTGTACTTGGCATGGATGTCGATGAAGTCAATCGTACCGTCGCTCGGCTCCTGATGGTGTCAGCGGCGATAGTACTACGCCCCCACTATCTCTGCGGGGCGACCACCTAGATGTGGCGTGGAGAAGGCGCTCGAGGGCCAGCAGCTCCGTCGGGCGCAGCAGCTTGGTCGGCCCGTCCCGGGGGAGGTGCACGCGCTACGACCACACCCGTGGTGGGGGCGGTCGGAGGGCGGCGGTTCGCCCCGGTCCGAGCACCGTTGCTGTGGCTGTGCCCATCGGCGGGAGAGAGGGGCACAGATGGAGTAACCCCCTCACCCGTACCTTGGGGAGCGTGGCCGCCGGGGTGTTGCTTATGCTGCTCTCCTCCGGTGCCTCCTGCTCCTGCGTCGACTGTGGGGGAAGTGGTGACGGTGCCGCCTGCTCCGACCACATCCCCATCACCGTCCGCGTCCTCGTGTGCCCCCGCACCCCCGCAACGTTAGAGGCCGCGGGTGGCAGAGCCTTCGAGGTGGATGGGTGAGCTGGAGGACCGGGTTTCTTCTTGGGTGCCATGGTCGATGGCGTCGTCGAAGACGAAGATGGTGATGAAGTCAACGAGCATCACACGCCTTCAGGTTCGCGCAGGCGAGCCCCCTACCTGGCGCGCCAAAGATGTCGCGGGAAACCATGGCCACCTATGGGACCAGGAGGCCCCTTGCTGGTTCGGTAGGGTGGCGACACGTTGCACAAAGAGTAG
Source organism: Triticum aestivum (assembly GCF_018294505.1). NCBI lineage: Eukaryota > Viridiplantae > Streptophyta > Magnoliopsida > Poales > Poaceae > Triticum > Triticum aestivum. The sequence continues at coordinate 390,502,512 of NC_057814.1, read as the reverse complement.
ACGAGCATGGGGTAGCGTGACAGGGATCACACAAGCAACTTTACCCAGGTTTGGGCCGCCGCGAGGCATAAAATCTTACTCCTGCTTTGGTGGATTGATGGTAGAAATGTGGTGGTGGAGCATAGTACACTTGCCCGGCAGGGGTTGCCTTGGGGCAGCAGCGACTACGCGCGTATGGGTGTGTGAGTTATCCAATCCTCTAACCCTCTCTACGGTTGCCACGGGCCACCTTTTATAGATCAAGGGGTCAACACAATGGCAAAGTAGTCATTATGCACTGATATGATAGCAAACAGTGCTATCATACCTAACTCTGCGAGCTAATAGGGCGCATTAAATGCACCGCTTAGTGTCACATCGCTGGTTGCCCGACAAGGCTTGCCGGACTATCTTGCCAGCTCCGCACCTGCTTGCTTGACACATCGCAGGACGGGTGTCGTCTGTGGGTTTTTCCTGTAAGGAGAGGCAGCCATGTGGTGAATGGCTGCCACTCAGTAACTTTGCGCCTTGACACCGCACTGATCGACGACGTGTGTCATGATGGAGTGGTTAGTGAGGTGGTTTTGCATCCGTGAGCCCCGGCAGGCCCTGTCGGGGCGCTTTGGTCGCCTGCTTCTGGGGGTGGCCTTGCCCCTTGCCGGGCTCGCCTGTCCGGCAAGGGAGGCTTTTCTCTTGGCGATATCCTACTTCTCTGGCTTGATCTTGATCCCTCTGATCTGTATGTTGGTCCTTTGAATCTCTTGGTTCCTTGAACTCTGACTTGGGCTGGTGCTTCAATCTTGTTCTCATGCATGTGCACAGTCTGGGCAACAGACCCGGGGTGTGTTGCACCGACAGATTTGATTAGAACTAACCCAGACTGATGCTATTTTCAGCAGAACTACCGTGGTGTCATTTTTTGTGTGCAGAAATAGAAGTCCTCGGAATGGGCTGAAAATTTATGGTGATTTTTATGGACCAAAAGAGAACCTCGAAGCACAAGAGTTGGACCAAAAGAGTCCCGAGGCGACGACAAGGTAGGGGGCGCGCCCTACCCCCGCGGGAGGGTGCTCCTACCTTGTCGCTGCCTCGTGGACCCCTTGACGTGAGACTGACGCCAAAAATTCCTATAAATACCAAAACCCCAGAAATAAACCTAGATCAGGAGTTCCGTCGCCGCAAGCCTCTCTAGCCATGAAAATTCAATCTAGGCCCTCTCCGGCACCCTGCTAGAGGGGGCCGCCATCACCGGAGGCCATGGAGGAGGATCCCGGAGGGGGCCATCATCACCATGGAGGCCAAGGACCAGAGGAGGAACCTCTCCCCATCTAGGGGGGAGGCCATGGAGGAGGAAGCACAAGGGGGAGACTCTCTCCCCCTCTCTTTCTGTGGCGCTGGGGTGCCACTGGGGGAATCATCGCCACGGTGATCGTCTTCCTCAACATCACCATCTGCATCACCTTCCTCATCTCTTTTACGCGGTCCTCTCTCCCGCACCCCGCTGTAATCCCTTACTTGAACATGGTGATTTATGCCGCATATTATGATCCAATGATGTGTTGCCATCCTATGATGTTAGGAGTAGATTTCTTTTGTCTTTGGGTTGATTGATCATCTAGGTTGGTTTGAAATGTATGTTTTATTTTGGTGTTGTCCTATGGTGCCTTCCGTGCCGCTCTCACGTGAAGGATTCCTGCTGTGGGGTGTTGCAATATGTTCATGATTCGCTGATAGTGGGTTGCTAGAGTGAGAAAAGCTTAAACCCGAGTAAGGGGGTTGTTGCGTATGGGATAAAGGGGACTTGATACTTTAATGCTATGGTTGGGTTTTACCTTAATGAGCTTTAGTAGTTGCGGTCTTGCGGATGCTTGCTAGAGTTCCAATCATAAGTGCATATGATCCAAGAAGAGAAAGTATGTTAGCTTATGCCTCTCCCTCATATAAAATTGCAATGAGGACTACCTATCTTGTTAACAATTGCCTAGGACAATTCCGCACACCGATCCATCATTATTCCACACTCGAGATTTATAATATATTGTAATATATTCTAACTTTATATTAACATCACCTACCTTTATATTTTAGTTCTCCGATATCATGCAAAGTTATCCTCTTCATACCCACAATGTAGTTTTATTTCTCGTTTCTAGATGAAAGCAAACAGTCGGTGTACGTAGAGTCGTATCAGTGGCAGATAGGACTTGAGAGAATATTGATCTTACCTTTAGCTCCTTGTGGGTTCGACACTCCATACTTATCACTTCCACCTTTGGAAATTGCTATGATGATTCCTTGCACTTGGGGATTATCACTCTTGAATGACAAGTGTCAAGTTCTTTCTAGAGCAGCAAACCAACAAGTGGTTGTGGGGGGCGGCTATTTATAGCCAAGGGCAACCCGACATGAATTGTCATAAAAGCCCTTCTCAGACATGACCATTGTCAAGATAAGGATCCACTCGGCAGCTGGCACGCGGCGCAGCAACGGTCGCAAAATTGAAATCTCAATTTTGTCGGGGCACTCAATTTCCTCACGATAGGCAGATCACAGTGGCGAAATCCTAACTCCTCAGCCTGACCAAATTCGTCAACGACCAAATGAACTTCGTCACTGTCGTTAGCAAATTCGTGAGCTGTTCCGGAGATTTCCAAAGGCTTCACTCGAAGCGGCTTGTGTATGTATATGTTTGATCATCACTTTGGAAATGTGAACTATGATTCACCTAGACCCCCTTCAACAGTACTGTTTTTCCTATGACTCAAAATAAGAAGAAAGAAAATATGAAAACAAAAGTCTTCAAGCTACAAAGTCTTCACGTCAATTTCCTCAAAGGCCGTACCAGTTTCATCACCAAGTTCTTCACTTGAAGAAAATACATTTTTAGGGGTCGTCTTCCATGGGTTAAACCAAATCTTCAAGGACTTTAACTCCTCTGTATACTCACAAACACATTAGTCCCTCAACCCATTTGTCTTCAATACTCCAAAACCACTAAGGGGGCACTTGATGCACTTACAATCTCCCCCTTTTTGGTGATTGATGACAAATTGATTAGGTTTTCCATGGGAGTAAATAATAAAGTGTAAGTACCGAGTATGAAGAAATTGGTTATAAGATATTGAGTAACTCCCCTGAAGATGTGCATATGAAGAATTTCCTTTGGATTGCAAATGCACATGGCAGGTTGGAATTGTGGAGATCTCCCCCTATATCTTGGAATCCAATCATGCATGATCATAAAATATTGAAGAATTTGAATGTATGATGAAAATTGGTGTCTGGGCAAATTGTGCATGCATATGAAATGTAGAAAATAAGTCAGACCACCAACAGTAATTTAAGTTACAACTCATCAAAGAGAGAATCAAATAAAGTCCAAGAGTTGTAACTTAGCAAAAAAGTAGCCCATATATATACCCGCTTGAATAATAACTCTGACCTCTCCCCGTTTTGTCATAAAATGACCAAAAGGATACGAAACTGAGAAGTAATGCCCTTGAAGAATATCATCATGAAGAAGTTGGAGGAGCGTCAACGTTGTTGTTGGGGTCGCATGAAGCAGAAAGGCCTGCTGCAGTGTCTTCAACATATTCATTTTCATCAGTTGAGCGCGATGGAGACACTGAGCTTGGGACGAGAGGAGGTACTTGAACCTTCTTGAACTTTTTCCTGGGCGGATTGGCCCAATGAAAGTTCATCTGGAAGTACATTGCTGCAAGTTGTTCATCCGTCTTCAGATGTGAAAGTATGGCCCATGTTCTGTCAAATATCTCGTGGGCATAGTAGTGGTTCTTGCGAACGACATTATGCGTCACTGTCATATTAGTATGAATTGTAGCAAGTTGACACTTGGCACAATCATGATTTCTATCAATCTTCTGATGCAAGATGATGAGGAGTTCACGGTCAGCCATGACACGTGGTGCTTCTGGTTGAGGAGATGGCCTTGAAACCTTTGCAACTGTGTTCTAGCTTGCAGTTTCATCACCAGTTGAATGGCAGGCAGGCTGACAAAATTGTCCATCCAGGGGACGAATTTCTTCATCAATGACAGCCTTGCCTTTGCCAGGAACTGAGGAGATTGTGCTTTGAAGAACTTCTACCTCTGGCAGAAAACTGAGATGATTCTGCCCATCAACCCTGTAGTTGATTGAAGACAGGGATCTGATGAATCTCATGATCCATGGAGCATACGGCTTCAAATCGAAGGGTGACTCGGCCACTGTGACCAAAGTCCTCATGAAGAAATCGTGTATGTTGATCGGAGTGCCATGTATGATATGAAAGAGCAGATTCTTCATGACTCCCACAACTTCTTCAGTTGCAAAGTTGTATCCTTTAATGGGATTAAGGGTCTTGGCTAGAATTCTGTAGATAGTTCGTGGCACATATAGCAAATCCTTCACTAGGATGGTGGTTCTCTGAGCTTCTCCTCCAGCCAACGACTTCATCAACACTTGCATCAAATGATGTGGAAGTTCAGATTCTTCTTGGGGTGGATCGATGCTACTTGTGAACCGCGTTGGGATTTCCCTAAAGAGCAGAGGATGATACAACACAGTAGAGATAAGTATTATCCTCAGTTAAGAACCAAGGTTATCAATCTAGTAGGAGAACCAAGCATCAACTCATTAGCAACACATGCACACAAACAACAAATCCTTGCAACCCAACGCGAACAAGGGGTTGTCAATCCCTTGACGGTTACGAGCAAGATTAAATTGTATGGTATTTGATAGATAGATCGGACAAAAATACAAAATAAAATAAATAAAAGAAAAAGGTAGCAAGGTATTTTTGGTTTTTATATATGATAAAAGATAGACCCCGGGGCCATAGTTTTCACTAGAGCCTTCTCTCTTGAAAATAGCATACGATGGGTAAACAAATTACTGTTGGGCAATTGATAGAAAGCAAATAATTATGACGATATCCAAGGCAATGATCATGTATATAGGCATCACGTCCGAGATAAGTAGACCGACTCCTGCCTGCATCTACTACTATTACTCCACACATCGACCGCTATCCCGCATGCATCTAGTGTATTAAGTTCATAAAAACGGAGTAACGCCTTAAGCAAGATGACATGATGTAGACAAGATAAACTCACATTTGAATAAACCCAATATTTTTACCCTTAATAGCAACGATACATACGTGTCATGTCCCCTTCTGTCACTAGGATTGAGCACCGCAAGATCGAACCCATTACAAAGCACCTCTCCCATTGCAAGATAAATCAATCTAGTTGGCCAAACCAAATCAATAGATCAGAGAGAAATACGAAGCTATAACAATCATGCATAAAAGAGTTCAGAGAAAACTCAAATAATATTCATGGATAGATCTGATCATAAACTCACAATTCATCGGATCCCAACAAACACATCGCAAAAAGTGATTACATCGGATAGAACTCCAAGAACATCAAGGAGAACATTGTATTGAAGATCAAATAGAGAGAAGCCATCTAGCTACTGACTATGTACCCGTAGGTCTATGGTAAACTACTCACACATCATCGGAAGGGCAGCAAGGATGATGTAGAGCCCCTCCGAGATCAAATCCCCCTTTGACAGAGTGCCGAAAAAGGCCTCCAGATGTGAAGTTAGTTCAAGAACTGGAACTTGCGGCAGCGGAAAAGTTATTTCATGGATTCCTTTATTGGTTTCTAGATTTTAGAGAATTTATAGAGGTGGAGTTTGTTCAAACAGAGCCACGTGGGCCCCACAAGCCATCAGGGCGCGCCCTACCCCCTGGGCGTGCCCTGGTGCCTTGTGGGCCATTGCTCCATCTTCCCGTCCCCTCTCGAAGCTTCTAGGGTCTATTATTGCCATAAAAAAGTCTCCAAAAAGTTTTGTGCCATTTGGACTTTGTTTGGTACTGATATTCTAAAAAAACCCAAAAACAAGGAAAAATTAGCAACTGGCAGTGGGCACTAAGTTAATAGGTTAGTCCCCAAAAAATGATATATAATTGCTTGAAAGTGTATATAAAACATCCAAGATTGATACTATAATAGCATGGAACAATAAAAAATTATAGATACGTTGGAGATGTATCAAGCGTCCCCAAGCTTAATTCCTGCTCATCCTCGAGTAGGTATATGATAAAAACAAAACTTTTGATGTGGAATTCTACCTAACATATTCATCATATAATCTTTTTATTTTGTAGCATGGACATTTGGATTTGAATGATTCAAAGCAATAGTCTATAACTTGACATGAAGACATCAATACTCAAGCATACTAACAAGCAACATTGTCTTTCAAAGTATCAACGCTAAAGAAAGTTATCCCTAGCCCATTATGCTCAATCATTGATCCATTAATGAAACACACTCAACTATTAGCTATTCCCAATGCACAAGTATGATAATAGTGTTCCCTAGTTGGTGCTTTATAAGAGAAGATGGAGACTCAATAAAAATAAAATTGCATAAAAAGTAAATAGATAGGCCCTTCGCAGAGGTAAGCAGAGATTTGTAGAGGAGCCAGAGCTCAAAGCTTAATTGAGAGATAAAATTATTTTGAGTGGCATGCTTTTCCCTTCAACGAAAACGACCGAGAATTCCCAAGACTTTCCATGCTAGATAAATCGTAGGCGGTTCCGAAACAGAAAATAAAGTTTATTCCTTTTTCCACCATTCTTCCACAATCCATGGCTAGCCGTATCCACGGGTGGCCTCCATACCAACACTTTCCAAGGAATTTATTATTTGACAACATAAATATTTTTTTTTCATTTCGGGACCGGGCATCCCTAATACCTTGCCACACTCTCGTGCAATGACAAGTGAATAAACACTCATCTTGAGAATAAAATATCTAGCATGGAAAATATCGGTGCACACAAAAAGGAAATTTATTTTGAACATTAGAGTTGGCACATCCAAATTTACTTGGAACGACATGGAAATACCGCATATAGGTAGATATGGTGGACTCATTTGGCACAACTTGGGTTTAAGTAGTTGGATGCACAAGCAGCATTCCCTCTTAGTACAAATGAAGTATAGCAAATAGATTGAGAAGAGACCAACCAAAAAGTGAAAACGGTCATAAACATGCATTGGGCATAACTAACACTAAATAATGCACCATAAGTAGGATATTACTTCGTTGCATAACTATTGACTTTCTGTGCATGCATAGGGAATCACAAACCTTAACACCAATATTCTTACTAAAGCACAATTACTCACTAACATGACTCACATATTATCATCTCCATATCGAAAACTATTGCAAGGAATCAAACTTATCATATCAAGTGATCTATATGAAAGTTTTTATTATATTCCTGTTGGATATTCATCACTTTGGGACCAAATTCGTATCTTGTGCGAATTACCATTGCTATTATCAACTCGTAAAAAAGATTTAAGTGAAGCATGAGAGTGCAAATATTACTTAAAAATTTAATCTTATCAACTCTCAAAATAATATAAGTGAAGAATGAGAGTGTATTTATTTAAAATATAATCACCGCCATGCTCAATAAGATATAAGTGAAGCACTAGAGCAATTACCTAGCTCAAAACATTTATGAGAAGCACATAGAGTATTCTAGCAAATCATGATAAACGTGTGTCTCTCTCAAATAAGTGTGTCCAGCAAGGATGATTGTGACAAACTAAAAAGCAAACAAAACAAATACCCATGTAATACATGATGCTCCAAGCAAAACTCATGATATGTGACGAATAAAAATATAGCTCCAAGTAAAATTACCGATAGTTGGTAGAAGAAAGAGGGGTTGCCTTCCAGGGCATCCCCAAGCTTAGGTGCCTCGGAGTCCTTGAATATTTCCTTGGGATGCCTCGGGCATCCCCAATATTAGGCTCTTGCCACTCCTTATTCCTTCATCCATCGTGATCTCACCCAAAACTTGAAAACTTCAATCACACAAAACTCAACAAAACCTCATGAGATCCGTTAGTATAATAAAGCAAATCACTACTTTAAGTACTCTTGGAACACATTCATATTTTGTTTTTGCATTAGACCTACTATATTCCAACTTCTCCATGGCTTATACCCCCAGATACAATCCATAGTTTCATCAAAATAAGCAAAGCAATGCATCAAAAATAGAATCTGTCAAAAACAAAACAGTCTATAGCAATATGAACATTGACTATACTTTTGTAAGCCCAAAAAATCTGTAAAATTATGACAGAGTGGGAAATTTGTATATGAATCATGTGTAAAAAATTCAGAATTTTATCACGCTCCAGCAAATTTCAACAATTCTGCTACTAGACACAAAAGTTTCTCTTTTTGCACAGAATCAAAGCAACTATCAACCAAATCATCCCAAAGGCTTTACTTGCCACAAACACTAATTAAAACACAAAAACACAGTCATAACAGTAGCATAATTGTGTGCTTATTGGAAAAATATATAAATAAACAAGAATTAACGGATAGCTATTGGGTTGCCTCCCAACTATTGCTATTGTTCTATGCCCCTAGCTAGGCATAATGCATAGTTTCAAGTGTTGTCATCCTTGGTTTATATAATCTTTGTAGGAGTTTTCTAAAACCCAGGAGGTTCTTTACGCTTCCCATTATTCTCAGGAAGTGAGGCTATTTTAATATCTAGAATATCCAATCGCTTATTGCGCAGAGTAATCAAGGTGTTCATGTGATTGAGATTTCCACTAATATTTTTGAGAGGTTCGTTAGACTTTAGCAACTCAACCAAATTTTTCTCCATGTCACCCAGTTTGTCTAATATTTGAATCCCCTCTTGAGTAAAAGCAAATCCCTTTGGTGGTGGTGGAACCCCTAATATACCCTCTATTATTTCATAGGCAGTATTAGCCTCCCTTTAAATAAAATTCCCTTTTGCGGCAAAATCCAAAAAAATTTCTATGATGCATGGTTAAACCTATATAAAAATTGCGAAGCAAAAATTTTATATCTCCTTTTGCAGAGCAAACACGGTAAGATTCCATTAACCTATACCAAGCATCCTTATGATTTTCTCCTTGTTTGTGCTTGAAGTAAAGAACTTCAAAATCATGTGGCAAAGGAGGGATAGTTATGCTAGTCATGATGACAGGGTAAAACAACCAAGCGAAAAGGCAAACAAAATAATTTTTTTTGTAAAACTTTTTTAGAAGTGGGGGATATGAAAACGAGAGGCAAATAGCAAATAATGTAAATGCAAGGAGATGAATGTTTATAAGTAGGTACTTGATAGTTGTTGATGATGATGTCTCCCCGACAACGGCGCCAGAAATTCTTCCTGCTACTTGTGAACTGCGTTGGGATTTACCTGAAGACGAGAGGATGATGCAGTACATTAGATATAAGTATTTCCCTTAGTTAAGAACCAAGGTTATCAAGAACCAAGCAACAACTCGTGAGTAGCACCTGAACAAAAACAACAAATCCTTGCAACCCAACGCGAACAAGGAGCTGTCAATCCCTTGACGGTTACGACAAAGATTAAACTGTATGGCATTTGATAGATAGATTGGAAAAAATACAAAATAAAAATAAATAAAATAAAAATTTAGCAAGATATTTTTGGTTTTTATATATGATAAAAGATAGAGCTCGGGGGCATAGTTTTCACTAGAAGCTTCTCTCTTGAAAATAGCATAGGTAAACAAATTACTGGTGGAAAATTGATAGAAAAGCAAATAATTATGACGATGTCCAAGGCAATGATCATGTATATAGGCATCACGTCCGAGACAAGTAGACTGACTCCTGCCTGCATCTACTACTATTACTCCACACATCGACTGCTATCCAACATGCACCTAGTGTATTAAGTTCATAAAAAATAGAGTAATTCCTTAAGCAAGATGACATGATGTAGACAAGATAAACTCACGTATGAATAAACCCCATCTTTTTACCCTTAATAGCAACAATACATACATGTCATGTCCCCTTCTGTCACTGGGATTGAGCATCGCAAGATTGAACCCATTACAAGGCACCTCTCCCATTGCAAGATAAATCAATCTAGTTGGCCAAACCAAATTAATAGATCAGAGAGAAATACGAAGCTATAACAACCATGCATAAAGAGTTCAGATAAAAATCAAATAATATTCATGGATAGATCTGATCATATACTCACAATTCATCAGGTCCCAACAAACAACCGCAAAAAGTGATTACACCGGATAGAACTCCAAGAATATCAAGGAGAACATTGTATTGAAGATCAAATAGAGAGAATAAGCCATCTAGCTACTAACTATGGACCTGTGGGTCTGTGGTAAACTACTCACGCATCATCAGAAGGGAAACAAGGATGATGTAGAGCCCCTCCGTGATCGAATCCCCCTCCGACAGAGTGTCGGAAAAGGCCTACAGATGGTATCTGTCAAGAACAGGAACTTGCGGTGGTGGAAAAAGTATTTTGTGGACTCCTCAGTCGGTTCCCAGATTTTAGAGAATTTATAGAGGCGGAGTTAGGTTAAACGGAGCCACGTGGGCCCCACAAGCGACCAGAGCACACCCTGGTGCATCGTGGGCCATTCCTCCATCTTCTCGTCCCCTCCAGAAGCTTCCAGGGTATCTTATTGCCAGAAAAAGATCTCCAAAAAGTTTCATGGCATTTCGACTTTGTTTGGTACTGATATTCTAGAAAACCAAAAATAGGCAAAAAGCAACAATTGGCGCTAGGCACTAAGTTAATAGGCTAGTCCCCAAAAAATGATATATAATTGCTTGAAAGTGTATATAAAACATGCAAGATTGATACTATAATAGCATGGAATAATCAAATATTATAGATAAGTTGGAGACGTATCAATTGACGGGAAGAGCATGCAGTAGTTCATCAACATTGACCAAAGCGCTTCACTCATCCAATCCAGAGCCCATGTCGGAATGTCATCAACATTGCCTGTGAAGTGCGGTGTGGCATAGAGCTCAAGAATGAGTTCTTCATTCCAGTCACAAACTTCCGAACAAAAGCTAAGCAGCCCAGCACCATGAAGAACATCCAAAACTGGCCGGAAGCATGGAATGGATTCCATGTCCACATGAGGAATATGACAATGATGGAAGATCTTGTTCTTCTTAAATAGCAAAGATGCGTAGAAGTTCATTTGCATCTTGGTACAGAAGCGCAGACACTTGATCTTGGCTGAGTCATAAGGAGACTCGTCGATGAAGAAATTCTTCTCCTCGAAGAATTTGGCATTGTCAAATTTTGGCCGTATGAGGCTTATTCCAATCTTCGACATAACTGGAACAGGTTGAAGATTTTTCATCTTTGGCCTCACATCATATACTGGTCTTGCAGAGCGAGTTGAATCTTGCGGATCAGTGACAGCAAGTGACTTAGCAATTTCTTCAGCACTAGCAGTTGGAACAGTGTCAATATCTGCTAAAGGTACCGATTCTTCACATTGAGGGGATGTATCAATGGCATCCACAGTCAGATCTGGTTGTACTATTTCATCAACTATTGCAGTTGGAATTTCTTCATCAATTTTTTGAAGAGAAGGTTGCTACTTCAAACCCTAATCATGTTAGTGAGTCATACTCAGTGTGCCTCTGGTGTAGGGGGAATATTTGGGTATTTATGGAGCAAGGATTAGGGTTAGAGGAGTCCCGAGCGGCTTCCAGGCTTGTGGCCTCCTCGTGGCTCTTCTGGCCTCCTCCCGAAGCTTCGTGGATGTCTTCTAGTCCAACAAAAATCTTCTTAAAGTTTTATTCCGTTTGGTATTGATTTTCTGTAAAAGACAAAAACAAGGAAAAACAACAACTGGCACTTGGCACTAGGTTAATAGGTTAGTCCAAAAAATGATATGAAATAGCACGAAAGTGCATATAAAACATCCAAGATGGATAATATAATAGTATGGAACAATAAAAAATTATAGATACGTTGGAGACGTATCAAAGGTTGTCTTTCTTCAGAACCAGTGTGAATTTCTTCAGTGTGCGCGGGCGACTGAGGCACTTGTGTCAGATGTGGGGTGATGGTGAATTGGGATGTGTTGCTTCCCAAAATTCATCATGAAGTACATGTGTGGTAGCACCGTCAATGTCCACATCCTCTTCAGTATCTTCACTGCTTCCAGATGAAGCATCAGTTTATTTAATCAACGCAGCTTGAGAAGGATTCTATGACGATGCATGATGAAGTGAAGAATCTGCTTCCACTTCAATATCTTCACCCATTTGCTCTGTGCTAGCAGCAGAATGGATATGATTTTCTTCTTCATCATCAGCTGGAGGAATGATATATTCCACCCCAAAGGGAACAAACTGACGATCGTCAGTGGTACGAGCAGAGGGCGCTAATGAGATTGGAGTGGCATCTATTGGAACGACTAAAGACAATGGAGCCGTCTTCAGTTTCTTCACTAATTCAGTGGACCTCGGAGGAGCTGAAGCCTTTCTATTATTGGCTTCCTTCTCACCAGCCTTGGTCTTCTTCACTTCTGATGCAGAAGGAAGGGTGATGATCTTCAAAGTTCAAGTCATAGGAGGTGCTGTTATTGAGGAACTTGGTGGGGCGTGATACGTCTCCGTCGTATCTACTTTTCCAAACACTTTTGCCCTTGTTTTGGACTCTAACTTGCATGATTTGAATGGAACTAACCCGGACTGACGCTGTTTTCAGCAGAATTGCCATGGTGTTATTTATGTGCAGAAACAAAAGTTCTCAGAATAACCTGAAACTCCACGGAGATTATTTTTGGAAATAATAAAAAATACTGGCGAAAGAATCAAGGCCAGGGGCCCACACCCTTTCCACGAGGGTGGGGGGCGCGCCTGCCCCCCTGGGCGCACCCCCTGCCTCGTGGGCCCCCTAGAGCTCCACCGACCTCAACTCCAACTCCATATATTCGTGTTCGGGGAGAAAAAAATCAGAGAGAAAGATTCATCGCGTTTTATGATATGGAGCCGCCGCCAAGCCCTAAACTCTCTCGGGAGGGCTGATCTGGAGTCCGTTCGGGGCTCCGGAGAGGGGAATCCGTCGCCATCGTCATCATCAACCATCCTCCATCACCAACTTCATGATGCTCACTGTCGTGCGTGAGTAATTCCATCGTAGGCTTGCTGGACGGTGATGGGTTGGATGAGATTTATCATGTAATCCAGTTAGTTTTGTTAGGGTTTGATCCCTAGTATCCACTATGTTCTGAGATTGATGTTGCTATGACTTTGCTATGCTTAATGCTTATCACTAGGGCCCGAGTGCCATGATTTCAGACCTGAACCTATTATGTTTTCATGAATATATGTGAGTTCTTGATCCTATCTTGCAAGTCTATAGTCACCTACTATGTGTTATGATCCGGCAACCCCGAAGTGACAATAATCGGGACCACTCTCGGTGATGACCGTAGTTTGAGGAGTTCATGTATTCACTATGTGTTAATGCTTTGGTCCGGTACTCTATTAAAAGGAGGCCTTAATATCCCTTAGTTTCCGTTAGGACCCCGCTGCCACGGGAGGGTAGGACAAAAGATGTCATGCAAGTTCTTTTCCATAAGCACGTATGACTATATTCGGAATACATGCCTACATTACATTGATGAATTGGAGCTAGTTCTGTGTCACCCTACGTTATGACTGTTACATGATGAACCATATCCGGCATAATTCTCCATCACCGATCCAATGCCTACGAGCTTTTCACATATTGTTCTCCGCTTATTTACTTTTCCGTTGCTACTGTTACAATTACTACAAAACCCAAAAATATTACTTTTGCTACCGCTACTGTTACTTCCATACTACTTTGCTACTAAATACTTTGCTGCAGATACTAAGTTATCCAGGTGTGGTTGAATTGACAACTCAACTGCTAATACTTGAGAATATTCTTTGGCTCCCCTTGTGTCGAATCAATAAATTGGGTTGAATACTCTACCCTAAAAAACGGTTGCGATCCCCATACTTGTGGGTTATCAGGGAATTTTCTTACGGCACGACTGATGCAGTCTCCCTAGCTGTTTCTTCAGGCGCAACTTGTTCAGTTCCCCTAGCTTGATCTTGCAGAGGAGGTGAAGGCGCAGATTCACTGGCCTGTGCAACTTGCTGGGGAGCCGACGAACTTGATGGAGGTGCTTGACCAAACTTGGCAGCCTCCCTTTAGTTGTGGTCTTCAACCACTTTGGTGGTGGCATAGATGAATATGTCTTTGACGCCACAACAGTAATTGGCTTGACACTCATATTCTTCAACACCTGTTGGATTTCTGACTATAGAGTCACAAGCTGCTGAGGAGATATGGAAAGCATGTTGTTCCTCAACTCCTTCTCTTTCTGTTATTGTTGTTTCTTCACCAGCTTATCTTGAGAAATCGTATGCTTCTCATTCAGGATGAATGAAGAGAGCACATGGCTTCAAGGTCATCAAGTGGAGTATTAGATTTCTTGCACCACACATCAATGAAGTCTAGAAGCTTCTTTGAGTCAAGCAATAGAGGAACTGAAGAGTTCTTGGCGATGGCAGCTTGTTCTTGTCTTCTTCTGAGGAATTCAACAAGTTCATACTCATCTGTCATCCCATGTTCATCAGGTTGAGGCACTACGGCCTTGCTCTTGGGACTCGACCTGGTGCCACGGCCAGTAGTGACCTTTGTATTTAGCTTGGGCATTGATGAAGATATGTGCCCACTAACTGAGGCACTTGATGCAGCAATGGTGGCTGTTCGAAAGCCTTCAGTGCGCCGACAAGATGCAAGCACAAACGGCGTTGAAGCTCTAGCTGCTGCCTCTAATGAACTTGTGGCTGGTGGAGGCATTGAAGATTTTGCAGTCTTGGGCACAAAGGCCTTTGAAGCAGTCAGCTTGGCCACTGAGGGCTTTGGATCTGTCGGCTTGGCTTGTGAGCAGGCTTCTTCTGCATAGGTTTCTTTGGTGCACTACCACTGCCACTATCACTTGCTTCAGCTGAGGCCTTTGAGGCCCTGTTGAATTCCTCAATGGCCTTCTTGGCCTGTTTTGCCAACTTGGCCTGGCTTTTAGCCCATTCAGCAGGAAATTCTTCACCACGTCTGAGGCTGGTGGGATCAGCCAATTGTCCAGGAGCTAGTGGAGGCCTCTTGCATGGAGGCTTCACAGCAAAGTCCTTCATATATTTTGGAGTCACATATATGTAACTCCTCCATTCATAGGCCCACCTGCTTTTGATACGTTGCATACGCGTCTTGCGCTACCTGTTAGTCTCTTTGCCATTCATTTCTTCATCTGGCGTGCAGTACCCTTAGTAAATATCCTCGGGTATCTAAAAAACAGTGTGTTCATCCTTCCTCTTTCCTCCTTTCTGAGGCTTTTTATCATCAGCCATTTTCTTCAACTGAGGTTTCTGAGCACTTGATGACTCTGAAGATGTTTGAAGATTTTCCTCAAGAAACGCTGCAAATGAATTAATTTGATGAGAAACTAGAGATTTGTACTTCTGAACAGAGTATGGTTGCGAGGAAATTGGGAAGAGTCACATGTGTTCTCAGATGTTTTTCAAAATAAACCAGTTGAGGAAATTTGACCCTTATGGTCTTCACGAAATTCACTAAGTGTTCTTGACTTAGGTTCTAAAGTTGTACATATTGAAGAAATTTGCACAATTGAGGACTCTAGCAATTAGGCATAACTTAGATGAAATACTCAAGACTGTCCAAAAGGAAGTGCTGAAGAATTGAAAGTGAAGTAAAAAAACAACACTTGAAGATTTTTAGGTGGTGAGGAGATCAAACTGGGTAGTAAAAATTAGCATTTAATTACCCCAAGGATGAACTCGTTGAACATGATGATGGAACAAAGGAAATCGTCAGTTCAGATCTTCCGTGCCCTAACTTCGTTACGAAAGATAGCTACGACGGCTGCAGAGGTGAAGAAATCCACGTCCGACGTGAGTACGTCGACGGAGAAGTCGTGCTAGTGAATCTCTTCTTCTCCGGCGGCGATGAATTCTAGGGGTGGCGCTATGGTTTGGGAGTGAGAGCAATGGGAGCAAGGAGCAAAGTGAAATTAGGTTGACAGAGTCAAGCCTACTTATAGCTGATACGTCTCAATCTTATCTACTTTTCCAAACTCTTTTGCCCTTGTTTTGGACTCTAACTTGCATGATTTGAATGGAACTAACTCGGCCTGGCACTGTTTTCAGCAAAATTGCCATGGTGTTATTTTTTTGCAGAAATAAAAGTTCTCGAAATGACTTGAAACTTCACGGATATGATTTTTGGAATTAATAAAAAATATTGGCGAAAGAATCAAGTGAAGGGGGCCCATACCCTGGCCACAACGGTGGGGGCGCGCCATCCGTCCTTGTGGGCGCCCTGGACCTCCACCGACCTCAACTCCAACTCCATATATTCACATTCGGGGAGAAAAAAAATCAAAGAGAAGGATTAATCGCGTTTTACGATACAGAGCCGCCACCAAGCCCTATTCTTCCTCGGGAGGGCAGATCTGGAGTCCCTTCGGGGCTTCGGAGAGGGGAATCCGTCGCCATCGTCATCATCACCCATCCTCCATCACCAATTTCATGATGCTCAACGCCGTTCTTGAGTGATCCCATCGTAGGCTTGCTGGACGGTGATGGGTTGGATGAGATTTACCATGTAATCGAGTTAGTTTTCTTAGGGTTTGATCCCTAGTATCCACTATGTTCTAAGATTGATATTTCCATGACTTTGCTATGCTTAATGCTTGTCACTAGGGCCCGAGTGCCATGATATGAGATCTGAACCTATTATGTTTTCATGAATATATTTGTGTTCTTGATCCTATCTTGCAAGTCAATGCTCACCTACTACGTGTTATGATCAGGCAACCCCGAAGTGACAATAGTCGGGACACTTCTCGGTGATGACCGTGGTTTGAGGAGCATGTATTCACTAAGTGCTAATGCTTTGGTCCGGTACTCTATTAAAAGGAGGCCTTAATATCCCTTTGTTTCCATTAGGACCCCGCTGCCACGGGAGGGTAGGGCAAAAGATGTCATGCAAGTTCTTTTCCATAAGCATGTATGACTATATTCAAAATACATGCCTACATTATATTGATGAATTGGAGCTAGTTCTGTGTCACCCTATGTTATAACTGTTGCATGATGAATGCCATCCAACATAATTATCCATCATTGATCCATTGCCTACGAGCTTTTTGCATCTTGATCTTTGCTAAGTTATTTTTCCGTTGCCACTGTTACGATTGCTACAAAACTGCTACTGTTACTTTTGCTACGGTTACCGCTACTTCTATACTACTTTGCTACTAAATATTTTTCTGCAGATATTAAGTCTTTCAGGTGTGGTCGAATTGACAACTCAGCTGCTAATACTTGAGAATATTCTTTGGCTCCCCTTGTTTTGAATCAATAAATTTGGGTTGAGTACTCTACCCTCGAAAACTGTTGTGATCCCCTATACTTGTGGGTTATCAAGACCTTTTTCTGGCGCCGTTGCCGGGGAGCATAGCTCTATTCTCTGAGTCACTTGGGATTTATATCTGTTGATCACTATGAGGAATTTGAAAGATCAAAGAACTAAGATTTTTCCCTCAACTACAAGGGGAGGTAAGGAACTGCCATTTAGCTTTGCACTTGATTCTCCTTCTATTTGAGTAAACTTGCGACACCTACACCTGCTATTGATTTTGATATGTCACATGTTATTGATGATGCCACTTCTGCTATGCATGATGCTTATGATGAAACTACTTATCTACTTGATAATACTGTGCCACTTGGTGAATTTCTTGATGAACGACTTGCTAGGGTTAGAGAGAATGGAATTACTGAAACTGTTGATTTCATTGAAACTGAAGATTATGATTCTCCCCTTAGATATGAATTGCCTGTTGTACCTGAGGCTTATGTTATGGATGAAGAAACTGCTAGAGACTTCTTTGCTTGCAATGATAGAGAGGATCTTAAGAAATTGTTAGCTAAGCTGAAAGAAAAATCCTTGAATGCTAGAATGAAATATGATCCCAGTTTTGCTACTTCACCTACCTTTGTTACTGATAAGGATTATGAAAATTATCTGTTGATCCTGAGTTAATTACTCTGGTTGAATATGATGCTTTCTATGGTTATGAATCTAAAACCGTTGTGGCACATCTTACTAAATTGAATGATATAGCCACCCTATTTGCTCATGAGGAAAAAATTCGCTATTAATATATTCTTAAGTTGTTTCCTTTCTCATTAAAGGGTGATGCTAAGTTATGGTTTAATTCTCTTGCTCCCGGTTGTGTGCGTAGTCCCCAGGACATGATTTACTACTTCTCTGTAAAATATTTCCCCGCTCATAAGGAACAAGCTGCTTTAAGGGAAATATTTAACTTTGTGCAAATTGAAGAAGAGAGTCTCCCACAAGCTTGGGGGAGGCTTCTCCAATTACTTAATGCTTTGCCTGATCATCCTCTTAACAAAAATGAAATATTTGATATCTTTTATAATGGACTAACCGATGCTTCCAGAGACCACCTAGATAGTTGTTGGTTATGTTTTCAGGGAAAGAACTGTTGAGCAAGGTGAATTGCTATTGAATAATATATTGAGTAATGATAATGATTGGACACCTCCTGAACCAACTCCTAAGCCAACTCCGAAGAAAAGGGGTATTCTATTTCTCAGTCCTGAAGATATGCAAGAGGCAAAGAAATCTATGAAAGAAAAGGGTATTAAGGCTGAAGATGTTAAGAATTTACCGCTTATTAAAGAAATACATGGTTTTGATAACCCTACACAGGTAGTAGAGGTAAACTCTCTCCATATATTTGATGAAGGTGATATTCCTCATAATAAGTCTGCTACTCAATGCTTGGATGAGTTTGATAATTTTATTGTTTAACAAGAAAACTTCAATGCTTATGTGAGTAGACAATTGAAACATAATGCTTACATGCTTGACCACTTGGGTGATTATATGAGTCGAATTGTTAATGATCTTAAGCTTATTATTAAACATGCTTCCATGGTTACAACTCAAGTAGAACAAGTACTTAAGGCACAAGATGATTTGCTTAATGAGTTAAATAGTAAGAATAATGATAATGCTATCAGGGTTATGACTAGAGGTGGTAAAATGACCCAGGAACCTTTATATCCTAAGGGCCATCCTAAGAGAGTTGAGCAAGATTCTCAGAGAATTAATATTGATACACCTAGTCCTAGTAATAAAAAGAAAAAGAAAACTGGTAGGACTTTGCATGCTAGTGAACCTGCTATAGACACACCTGAGAATCCCAATGATATTTCTATTTCTGATGCTGAGACACAATCTGGTGATGAACATGAACCTAGTGATAATGTTAATAATGATGTTCATGTTGATGCTCAACCTAGTAATGATAATGATGTAGAGATAGAACCTGCTATTGATCTTGATAACCCACAATCAAACAGTCAACATTATGATAACAGAGACCTCGTTGCTAGGAAACATGGTAAGGAAAGAGAACCATGGGTTCAAAAACCCATGCCCTTTCCTCCTAAACCATCCAAGAAAAAGGATGATGTGGATTTTGAGCACTTTGTTGAAATGATTAGACCTATCTTTTTGCGTATGCGTTTGATTGATATGCTTAAAATGCCTCCTTATGCTAAGTACATGAAAGATATTGTTACTAATAAAAGAAAGATACCGGAAGCTGAAATTTCCACCATGCTTGCTAATTATACTTTTAAGGGTGGAATACCAAAGAAACTGGGAGACCCAGGAGTACCAACTATACCACGCTCCATTAAAAGAAACTATGTTAAATCTACTTTATGTGATCTTAGAGCCGGTGTTAGTGTTATGCCTTTCTCTTTGTATCATAGACTTGAATTGAATAAGTTGACACCTACTGAAATCACTTTGCAAATGGCTGATAAATCAACAGCTATACCTATCGGTATTTGTGAGGATGTGCCTGTTGTGGTTGCAAACATTACTATCTTAACGGACTTTGTTATTCTTGATATTCCCGAGGATGACAGTATGTCGATCATCCTAGGTAGACCCTTTTTGAATACTGCAGGGGCTGTTATTGATTGCAACAAAGGCAATGTCACTTTTCATGTTAATGGTAATGAGCATACGGTAAACTTCCCGAAGAAACAACCTCAAGTTCATAGTATCAATTGTATTGGCAAAATTTCAACTATTATTATTGGAGGTTTTGAATTTCCTCTTCCTAATGTCAAAAAGAAATATGATATTCTTATTGTTGGGGAAATGCATATCCCCATTGAGGTAACCTAGTGTTATTCGAAAATTCTCCGGTTTCATGTCATTCGGAAGAAGTTTGTTAATAAGACTTGATCAACCTTGTTAATGGATTCCTTTTGATAAGCACGAGATGGATGAATTTAGAAGGCACAACTCTCTGTACCCATCTTTTTCTCTCTGTTATTTAGATTAAATAAAGCAAAAATAGTATTTTCTGTTTGTTTTCTGAATTATTCGTGCAATAAAAAAATGTCCCGAAAATAAAAGTTCTCCAAATGCCCTGAAAATTTAGTATGATTTTTATAGAATATTTGAGAATTTCTGGCACTGAGAACAGACCAGGAGGCCTCACCAGCTGGCCACAAGGGTGGAGGGCGCGCCCTACTCCCCTGGGCTCGCCCCCTGTCCTTGTGGGCCCCACGTGGCTCCCCCCACTTATTCCAGCACCCATCCACTCCTTCTCCCTCCAGAAAAAATCACTCCATAGCTCAAACTCGTGTTCTTGCTCTTTTTGCTGCCATTTTTGGTCTCCTTGCTCAAAGCTCCATTCAAAAAACTGCTTTGGGGATTGTTCTTCGGTATGTGACTCCTCCAATGGTCCAATTAGTTTTTGTTCTAGTGCTTTATTTATTGCAAATTTTTGTTGCTATGGTGACCTTGTTCTTGAGCTTGCATGTCAAATTTATATGGTCCAAAGTAGCTTTGATGCATGATATAGGCTCTAGGCACTTGTAGGAGTAGTTGCTATCAATTTTGTTGAGTTTGGTTCACTTTTATTTTGAGTCACTAAAAATTTCAGAAAATTTCAATAGAAGAAAAATGTCTAGGAGAATGTACCAAGGTGGTTCTTCGAGGAAGCAAGCCCCGAGGCTCGCGATACGCGAACCGGGCCCTGAACCACCAAGGGAAGCTCAAGTGCAGCCTCTTGAATGGACGTCGGATGAATTTATGGTTTGTGCAGATTTCAAGGATGAGTTCTATACATACGTACAAAATGCTGGCCTTGAGGATTTCTTGTCAGACAAGTGCCTACAATATTATTATCTCGCCGATTCCTTTGTGGGGAGGTTTGATTTTTCATCTAAGCGTAATACTCATACGCTCTTGTTTGATCTTTATGATGAATCTTATACCATGAACCTAGAAGATTTTTGTGATGCATGCAAAATTCCACAATGGGGCATTCTTAGTGAGCCTCTCAAATCTGAATATAGTGATTTCCTTGCTAGCATCACTGTGTGGAAACTAGAAATATCACACAAGCCACCATAGGGAGCATTCACTTTCCTGTTATTCATTATTTTTCTCTCTTTATAGGAAGATGCATTAATGGTAAACATGATCATAGCCACCTTTGCGTTCTAGATCTTAGTGTCCTTAAGTGTGCGGTGTTAGGTGATAAGCGATATAACTTGGGGCTATTATTGCGAGGAGGTTACATCTTAATGCTAAAGATGGAGATTTATTTGGTGGGATTTATGCAATCGTTTAGCTAACTATTTAGGTGTACCCATAAGAGGGTATGATATTGAGTTGCCACCTCCTTTTCTGGTTTATGATGCTATGGTACGCTACCAGTTTCTTAAGAGGAACGAGCAGTTCCTCCAATACTGACTAATCTTTGATAGATAGCGTGCCGTCCATGTTACTCTTCCTGCTCCTGCCTTCTTTAACTTTCAGGTAAATGGGAGATATTTTATAACCAGAGAGGAGGCAAACGAGTATGAGAGAACAGCGGAGGCTGCTCGCCTCAATGCTGCAGCCCTTCGGGCAGTAGCTGCTGCATCTCAGTACAACCCCGACTACAACTTTGGATATCTGCCGGGCCAGCCGTGGCCTTAGACCAACTTAGGCCAAAAGCCTAAGCTTGGGGGAGTACGTATTTCTCACCAACATTACATTCATGTTCACACACTCATTTCAGTTGTCGGTGTTCATACTTTTTCAGTGCATTATCCATGTTAGATTATTTCTTTTTCCCGCTTTCTTCTTGTGTATTTGAAAAACCTTAAGAAAAACAAAAAAATATTAGTTGTAGTTAGTTTACCTTCTATGCATGCTTAGTTTTAGTATTAACAGAAAACCCAAATATATATCTCGTTCTTCTCTTGCTTGTTGGGAGCTTTCCCGTGTAAATAGTTTTTCTCGTTCTTGTTTTACCTTTTTCAGAAAAACAAAAACTCCAAAAATATTTCAGTGTGCTTCTTTGTAATTCTTTTCTTTTCTCTGGGGGTCGAGAGGAGAAGACCACGATGAAATTGTTGAGTGGCTCTCATATGCATTATTGTTGATTTAACAAAGAGCCCATATCACCTTGTCTTCTCCTTTGAATAAATGTTTGCAGATTACAGCTTAGTCCAATGCACGTGTACTATTATTATTATCCACACCATTTGGTCGTGCAAGTGAAAGGCAATAATGACGATATATGACGAAATGATTGAGATGAGGAAAAGCTGGTATGAACTCGACCTATCTTGTTTTTGTAAATATGATTAGTTCATCGTTCTTGATTCTGCTTATTATGAATGAAACAAGTTTGCAACGATAATTAGAGATTATAGTTACTCATGCCATGCTTAGTTATCTAGGAGTTCATAATGGTTTACCTTGCGTGCCAACATGGAAATTAAAATGGTTGCGATGTAGTATAATAGGATGGTATCCTCCTTTGAATGATTCGAGTGGCTTGACTTGGCATATGTTCACGCATGTAGTTGAAACAAAATCAACATAGCATGTACAATATTTATGTTCATGGTGATTTAATACTTCTTGTGCATCCACTTCCATAAACCCAAAGTTGTTCCATATGAGTCCACCATACCTTCCTATATGCGGTATTTACATGTCGTTCCAAGTAAATTTGCAAGTGCCAAACTCTAAACCTTCAAATGATAATCTGTTTTGTATGCTCGAATCGCTCATGTACCAACTAGGGTTGTCTATATCTTCCATGCTAGGTGGGTTATTCTCATGATGAGTGGACTCCGCTCATCATTCACGAGAAAATGGCTGGTAACCGGGATGCCCAGTCCCATGCTCAAATCAAATCAAAATAATTGCAAACAAAACTCCCCCATGACGGTTGTTAGTTGGACGGTACTGTAACGCCCCGGATCCGATGCGCCACGTGTCTTCCGTTTATTCGTCGTTGTTGCCATGTAATTTGCTTGCGTGTTGCATTTTGCCATGTCATCATCTGCATTGCATCATCTTGTTTTTTAAAACTTGCATACGGTCCTTTTCCCCGTTGTCCGTTTCGCGATCCGACACTCTCGCCGCACCCGTTGCACCCCTCTGTTTTCTTTTCGTGAGCGGGACAAAAACCTTCTCGGAATGGGTCGGTATTTGCCGAGTGGCCTTGGTATAACACCGACAGACCGCCCGTCAAATTTCGTTCCATTTGGAGGTCGTTTGATGCCCCAACGGTTGACCGCGTAGCCCGAAACCCCTCTCTCTTTGCAGCCCAGCACCCCTCCACCACAGCCCACTAGCCCATCCTAACCCCCCCATGCTCTCGGTCGTTCGATCACGATCGTGTGGGCGAAAACCGCACCTCATTTGGACACTCCTAACTCCATCTACCTATAAATATGCCATTCTCCCCCGAAATTGCGGATCAAACCCTAACCTTTTTCCCTCCGCGCCGCCGGACATTTTCCCCCGCCACCGGACATGTCCTCCACCGCTTCCAGCCACCGTCCGTGCCCAACCGGAGGGCGACACGTCGCCTCGCCGGCTCCCCCGCAGCTGGCGGGCCCGCGAGCCCACGTCCGGCCCGCCCGGCCCGAATGCCGCCGCCGCTCCGGCCGAGCCGCCCCAGCTCCGCCGGCGACCCCGCGCCGCGCCGCCGCCGTCGAGCGCCTCGTGCCCGAGCCGCTCCGCAGAACTCCGCCCGGCCCAATCCGGCCGCGCCGCCGCCCCTCATCCTCCCGCTCGCCCGCGCGCTGAGGTCCCCGCGCCTCCCGCCTCGCTGCCGGACGCCGCCGATCCCGCCTCGCCAGAGCCCGCGCCGGCCAGATCCGGCCAGGTGGACCAGATCCACCAAGTCGGCCAACCAAACGCGGCCCCCGTCCCGCACCCGCGCGGTCCCGCTTCCCGTCGTCCCGTTTTTCGCGAGGTAGATTTTTCTCCAAGTCCCAGTTTTCGCATATTTTGTTGCCCTGTTCATCATGCCATAACTTCGTGCTCGGTGCTCCGATTCAGATATATAATATATCGGAATATTCGTGATGAGATGCTCTTCATTTTGTTCCATTGTGCCATGCTTGTTTGAGTTCATCTTGATGCCTTAATCATCGTTGCAAGAGTGCTATATGATGTTAACTGCTGCCTGTTATCAGAACTTGATGATTTGTCTTTTTATTGCATTTTGTGTGTGCATCCTAGGAGCATGAGCTCTACATGAGTTTTGAACTACATCATGCCATATTTACAGTGGTTTTAGTCTTGTATTTTGAGGATCTCTGTGGTGACTAGCACAAGCATGCAAAGTAGCCTCCGTAATGTTGCTGATTTCTGTGACTTAGTGATTTCTGATAAGTCTGAGTCTGTTATATTTTGTTGCCATGTAAACCTGCTGTCACCATGAGTTCTATGCACAATCTGGAGATGTTCACTAAGGATGTTTTGTTATACATGTTATTATCTATCCATCCATGCGCTTTTTTGCATTTATAGCCTGTTTTAGCTTGTTGCAAACTTGCTCTCAAGTTGCTAAATAATGTTTGTAAGCCTGTTAACATGAAGTTCAGTTTTGATATGTGTTTTGCTACTGATCCATGCACCCTATCACTATGATATTGCCATTATTTGCTTCATAATTATGCCTTCTTACTGTTGGTTACCTTTCTATGCCATGTATTGCTCTGTGGTGAGTGGTTCAAGCTCACCAACATGCCTACTTATCGTTGCTTCTGCCATGTCCTGTTATTTTCACCAAGTCGGAATCTGTTATATTACTTGCTATGTTTACATGGGTGCCATCATATCTTCTGTGCCTTTTTGGCTCGTGATCAGTAAGGGACTTTTGTTCTATGCAATTAGTAGATTCATGCCATGCCTTTTTTTGCTATGATCTGTTCTAGTAGCATGTTGTTTGATAGCTCTAAACTTAGCAACTTGATGTTATTTCTGCCATGTTCAGTGATTTCTGCCAAGTCTGTGAATCTGTTATTATTTGCAATCTTGCCATGTCCTTTTGAGCATGTTATAGTGATTTCTGGGAATAGCTCAGTGTTCATGTTTTGTCATGCTTTACTTGTACATCATGTTCATTCCTTTTGTTTTCATGTTGAGGTGATGTAGCATATTTTTATGATGCTTGCAATATGCCTAGTTGCTGTTTTGGACAGATTGTTGCTATGTCTTGTTTGGAGTGTATGTGTTCACCGTAGCTCCGTTTTGAGCATGCTCTATATGAAACTTGCTTAGAATTGCATGTAGTTTCATGTTACCTTATTACATCCTTGTTTTGAGTGTGTTGGCTTGATGTTTGAATGCATTTTGCATCAATGCCATGTTTAACTTGTTTTGCTCATATCTTCTAGGCCGTAGCTCCGAATCTAATGAACTTTATATGTAACTTGACTAGAATTTCGTGTAGATCATCTTGGTGCATCTTAACTTGCTGTTTAACAACTTGAACATAAAGTTTATTCAGTTCTGGACCAATTTCGAAATTTGCATATGAGGACTTACCGGAATTGTTATATGTTAGTTCCGGCCTCATTTAAACTTGCTTTGATGTGTTGTTCTTGTATGCATCATCTCTTGCCATGAATAGCTTCATATAGCCTTTGTCATGCATCTTGCTTGGTTGTGCATCATGTCTTGTTCATGTGTGGTGTGTTTACCATGTTGTGTGCTTCTTCTCGATAGTTCCCGTGTCGTTGCGATCGTGAGGATTCGTTCGTCTTCGTGGCTTCATCTTCTTCATGGACTTGTTCTTCTTCCTAGCGGGATTCCAGGAAAGATGACCGTCACCTTGGATCTCATTACTATCATTGCTATGCTAGTTGCTTCGTTCTATCGCTTTGCTGCGCCACCTATCACTTGCTCTTCAAACCTCCCAAATTGCCATGAACCTCTAACCTTTGTCACCCTTTCTAGCAAACCATTGTTTGGCTATGTTACCGCTTTGCTCAGCCCCTCTTATAGCGTTGCTAGTTGCAGGTGAAGATGAAGATTGCTCCATGTTTATGCTTATGTTGGGATATCACAATATCTCTTATTTAATTAATGCATCTATATACTTGGTAAAGGGTGGAAGGCTCGGCCTTATGCCTGGTGTTTTGTTCCACTCTTGCCGCCCTAGTTTCCGTCATACCGGTGTTAGGTTCCTTGATTTTGCGTCCCTTACGCGGTTGGGTGATTTATGGGACCCCCTTGACACTTCGCTTTGAATAAAACTCGTCCAGCAAGGCCCAACCTTGGTTTTACCATTTGCCTACCTAAACATTTTTCCCTTGGGAGTCGCGCTCCCGAGGGTCATCTTTATTTTACCCCCCCGGGCCAGTGCTCCTCCGAGTGTTGGTCCAAACTAGAGCCCTTTGCAGCGCCACCTCAGGGAAACTTGAGGGCTGGTTTTAGTTGTACGGACTGCTCATCCGGTGTGCCCCGAGAACGAGATATGTGCAGCTCCTATTGGGATTTGTCGGCACATTCGGGCGGCTTTGCTGGTCTTGTTTTACCATTGTCGAAATGTCTTGTAACCGAGATTCCGAGACTGATCGGGTCTTCCCGGGAGAAGGAATATCCTTCGTTGACCGTGAGAGCTTATAATGGGCTAAGTTGGGACACCCCTGTAGGGTATTATCTTTCGAAAGCCGTGCCCGCGGTTATGTGGCAGATGGGAATTTGTTAATATCCGGGTGTAGAGAACTTGACACTTGACTTAATTAAAACGCATCAACCGCGTGTGTAGCTGTGATGGTCTCTTCTTGGCGGAGTCCGGGAAGTGAACACGGTTTATGGGTTATGTTTGACGTAAGTAGGAGTTCAGGATCACTTCTTGATCATTACTAGTTCACGACCGTTCCGTTGCTTCTCTTCTCGCTCTTATTTGCGTATGTTAGCCACCACATATGCTTAGTCGCTGCTGCAACCTCACCACTTATCCTTTCCACACCCATTAAGCTTTGCTAGTCTTGATACCCATGGTACTGGGATTGCTAAGTCCTCGTGGCTCACAATTTACTACAACACCAGTTGCAGGTACAGGTTTGCGATGATCATGACAGGTCCATTGCAGCTTTCATCCAGGAGTTAAACCAGCACATTCATCGCTAGGAGAACCAGATGTGCGCAAGCATGATAGAACTGAAGAAGGTGATGACCAGGAACATGGAGCTTGAAGAGTAACTCAAGTCTACACGCAACGAATACGAGGAGGAAATCGCAATACTAGTGGAGAAGAATGACGACCTGACAAGGAAGCTAGGAGTATTCATGGGAGACCCCGCGCTAGGAGGTGATGACGACCATCCCGATGACATCCGTTCGGAAGACTACATCATCATCGACGACACCGACTCCGACCCCGACAGTAGTGATGATGATTATGAAGACGAAGCTGGAGCGGATATCATGGAGTCTTCCACCGATCAAAATTTCTAGTAGACCACCATATTATCAGTAGTATTCCCCCATGTATATAGTAGTAGTCCGAGCACTGTAACAATAGTTAGATCGATTCTATGCCCTTGCTTGAATTGATTTGGTGTGATATGAATGTGTTTGTCTCATGTGCATATGGGTAGTGCTTTCTCACTAGACCTCATTCTATTCTAATCTCTCCCCTCTAAACCCATCAGATGCCTCCGAGACATGACCCCGGATTTGTCTTCCCACCGGAGCTCACCCAGTTGATCCAACAGCAGAATGCCTTGATGCAGCTACTAGTCCAGAACCAAGGCAACAACAACAACAACAACAACAACAACCCACCGCCACCACCTCTAGTTGACAACTTAGCCCGTTTTCTGAGGTTGCAGCCGTCGGTGTTTTCCAGTAGCACCGAGCCAATAGTTGCCAATGACTGGCTACGCAGGATTGGAAGGGAGTTGACCTCCGCAGGTTGCACAGATGCTGAGAAGGTGCGTTTTGCCGCACATCAATTGGATAGACCCGCAGCCTCATGGTGGGAAAATTACACAGCCACTTTCCCTATAGCCAATGTCACTTCGGAGCAGTTTCAGCAAGCATTCTGCACTGCTCATGTCTCAACTGGAGCTATGAGCATGAAGAAGCGTGAGTTTCGCAACTTACGCCAGGGAAACCGTACTATGGGGCAGTACGTGGATGAGTTTAGCAAGTTAGCCCGCTATGCCCCAGATGATGTGGCCACAGATGCCTTGAAGCAGGAGAAGTTTATGGAAGGGCTGAATGATGAGATGAGTATGCAGTTAATGGTGGCAACATTTAACAACTACCAGGAGTTGGTAGATAAGGCTCTTATAATTGAAGGGAAGCAACAGCAGATTGAGAGCCGCAAAAGGAAGTATGGACAAGGGAAGTACAATTCAGGAGCTCAGCAGAAGCCTCGTTTTACCCCGAACTCGGGAGGATATACTCATAACCATGGAGGCCATACCCACAATGGAGGAAGTTCGCATAACCATAGTGGCCCCAAGAATGGAAACGGGAATGGAGCAGGCAGCAATCAGAATCGCTCTAATCCAGCCACGCCCGCCAAGAAGGATCTAAGTCACATTACTTGTTTCAAGTGCGGGAAGACTGGACACTATGCCTACGAGTGTTCTGAAGCAAAGAATGGTAACGGCAATGGAAGCTCTGGGAAGAAGCCCAACCCTTTCAACAGGGGACAAGTGAACCACGTTAACACGGAGGAGGTTGAAGAGCAGCCAGATGCAGTTATCGGTAAGTTTTTGTTTTAAGTCATTTACCGCTCTCATTCTTTTTGATACTGGTGCATCGCATCCATACATTTCAAGGGGATTTGTGGACAAGTTTAAGTTACCCACCTTAGCTCTTAGGTCACCCATGCTAGTAAGCTCACCAGGAGCAGAGTATATGGCCAGCCGATGGTGCGATCGGATACCCTTAACCATTCGTAGCCATGTTTTCCCCTTAGACCTAATAATTTTGGAGTCACAAGGATTGGATGTGATACTAGGAATGGATTGGCTGTCGATGTATGGAGGAAACATCAATTGCGCCAGTAAGTCAATTTTGCTCACTACACCGGAGGGAAAAAGGATCGAGTATGTGTCTAGGCATGCGCCAAGGAGGACCCAAGTAAATTCCCTCTCAGGAGTTGTTCATGAGGAAGTGCCTGTAGTGAAGGATTACCCGGATGTGTTTCCAGAGGAGCTACCAGGCATGCTGCCGGATCGAGACATTGAGTTTTTGATAGAGCTGTTGCCAGGCACGGGACCGATATCGAAGAGACCATACCGGATGCCCACAAATGACCTGGAGGAGATTAAGAAGCAGATTAAGGAGTTATTGGAGAAAGGTTACATTCGGCGAAGTTCATCACCGTGGGGAGCCCCAGTGCTCTTGGTTGAGAAGAAGGATGGATCGTTGAGAATGGTTGTTGATTATCATGCATTGAATGAAGTGACGATCAAGAACAAGTACCCACTGCCGATGATCAATGATTTGTTTGATCAATTGCAAGGAGCTAAAGTATTCTCCAAGATCGATCTGCGATCAGGATACCACCAGTTGAAGATCCGAGAACAGGATATACTTAAGACAGCTTTCACCACAAGGTACGGGCTATATGAGTACACGGTTATGTCATTTGGATTGACTAATGCCCCAGCCTATTTCATGATTATGATGAATAAGGTGTTCATGGAGTTCTTGGATTAGTTTGTCGTGGTGTTCATTGATGATATCTTGGTGTACTCGAAGAATGAAGAGGAACACAAGGAGCATTTGCGTTTAGTTCTCGAGAAGCTCAGGGAACATCAGTTATATGCCAAGTTCAGCAAATGCGAGTTTTGGTTGAAGGAAGTAGGATTTCTTGGACATGTTATATCAGGAGAAGGTATAGCTGTGCATCCTACCAAGGTTAAGCCAGTCACTGATTGGCTATCACCCACCTTAGTTGGAGAGATCCGCAGTTTTCTTGGACTTGCGGGATATTATCGGAGATTCATTGAGAATTTTTCTAAGATTGCGAAGCCTATGACGGAGTTGTTGAAGAAGGACACCAAGTTCAAATGGAAAGATGAATGTGAGGCAAGTTTTCAGGAGTTGAAGAAACGTTTGGTTACAGCCCCAGTGCTAATTCTGCCGGATATACGCAAAGATTTCCAAGTGTATTGCGACGCTTCCCGCTTAGGACTTGGAGGTGTACTTATGCAAGACGGAAGAGTTGTTTCATATGCCTCACGTCAGCTTCGACCGCATAAGTTGAATTATGCCACGCATGATTTGGAGTTAGCAGTTGTAGTGCATGCGCTCAAGACCTGGAGACATTTTCTTATTGGAAATCGTTGTGATGTGTACACGAATCATAAGAGTTTGAAGTACATTTTCACACAAAAGGAGCTGAATCTCAGGCAAAGGAGATGGTTGGAGCTTATAAAAGATTATGATATGAAGTTTCACTATCATCCAGGCAAGGCCAATGTCGTAGCAGACGCTTTGAGCCGGAAGAGTTATGCCAATACCCTCGTAAGCGGAGGATTACCAAAGGAGTTGGCCGAAGATCTCAGGGAGCTTCGTTTGGAGATAGTCCCTAGAGGTTTTGTTGCAGCATTGGAAGTTCAGTCAACATTATTGGGAAAGATTCGAGAAGCTCAGAAGGATGATAAGGAAATTGCTGAGATAAAGGAGAGGATGAGTAAAGGAAAAGCCAAAGGTTTTTATGAGGATGAGCATGACAGCTTGTGGTTTGAGGTCCGTGTTTATGTACCCAATAATGCAGAGATCAGGAAGTTGATACTTCAGGAAGCTCATGACTCACCATACTCGATACACCCCAGAAACACCAAGATGTATTTGGATTTGAAGGAGCGTTTCTGGTGGACTGGTATGAAGAAGGATATTGCCGAGTATGTAGCCATATGTGATGTATGTTAGAGAGTGAAGGCAGAACATCAGAAGCTAGCAGGATTACTGCAGCCTATGCCAATACCCGAATGGAAGTGGGATAAGCTTGGCATGGATTTCATCACCGGATTGCCCAGGACCCGATCAGGATATGATTCTATCTGGGTAGTTCTGGATCGTTTGACCAAAGTGGCTCACCTTATCCCAGTGAAAACCACCTAGACGAGTGCGAAGTTGGCCAAGATATATATGACCAGGATTGTATGTCTGCATGGAGTTCCGAGGACCATCGTATCAGATAGAGGAACACAGTTTACCTCGAAGTTTTGGAATCAGCTGCACCAGACTTTGGGTACCAGGCTAGAGTTTAGTACGGCCTTTCATCCGCAGACAGATGGGCAGACCGAGAGAGTCAATCAGATTCTGGAGGACATGTTGAGAGCTTGTGTGCTAGATTATAGATCTAGTTGGGATGACAATTTGCCTTACGCGGAGTTCTCATACAACAACAGCTACCAGGCCAGTTTGAAGATGGCACCTTTCGAAGGTTTGTACGGAAGGAGGTGCAGAACACCGTTGATGTGGGATGAAGTTGGAGACTGACAGTTGTTTGGACCAGATTTGATCAAAGAGTCCGAAGAGAAGGTTAAGTAGATTCGGGATAGACTAAAGGTAGCTCAGTCTAGGCAGAAGAGTTACGCAGATTCAAAACTCAAGGAGGTAGTCTATGAAATCGGAGACAGAGCATATCTTCGAGTGTCACCTCTGCGAGGAGTTAAACGTTTTGGAGTTAAGGGGAAGTTAGCCCCGAGATTTGTAGGACCATAGCGAGTTTTGGAACGTATGGGAGAAGTGGCCTACCGAAGGACTGTCAGGAGTTCACGATGTGTTTGACGTTTCTCAGTTGAAGAAGTGCCATGCTGAGATGGCCGATATACCTCTGAGAGATACAGTGCCCGTGGAAGCAATTCAGTTGGATAGTGATCTAAACTATGAGGAGAAACCTGTCAAGATTCTTGAGTTTGCCAGTCGAGTTACACGCAGCAAGGTTATCAAGTTTTGCAAAGTTCAGTGGAGCCACCATACCGAGGATGAAGCCACCTGGGAACGAGAGGAAGATCTACGGAAAGACCACCCACACCTATTTTCTAGCCAACCCGAATCTCGGGGGCAAGATTCACCTTAAGGGGGGTAGGTTTGTAACATCCCAAATTTTCAATTTGGAATGTTATATATAGGTCATCATATGCATATCATATTTTATTTGCATTTTGGATTTTGATCATAGAAAATTCTAAGCAACTCAAGGACCCACGGAGAGAGTTGGGGATTTCATTCATTTTCATATTTGAATTTTTCTCAACTATTGAAAAGAGGATCATTTTGGTTTTAATTATTTTTCTCTCCGAAAATATTTCCAATATAAAAATAAATGAGAGGAGATAATATGACTTCTCCAAAATAAAAGAAATATTGGAGGAAAAATGTTAAAATCAAATAAATAATTTTATTTGGATTTTTTGCTATTTTATTTGAATTAGAAAATATGCATTTTTCGAAATTGCACTTTTAGGCCAAGAAAATGTTCACTTTGTTCTAAATATTTTATTTAGACTGTAAAAATTGTTTTTGGCATTTTTAGAATTTCTTTTATATTTGTTTAAGATTTTTTTCCTTTTCGGCGGAATTGTTTTAAAAAAAGTTCCTGGGCCGAAGCCCAGCCGGCCCAGCCGCCGTCACCGCCTCTAAGCACCAGCACCGCGCCTGAGCCAGACTCCGGCAGGAGTCCGGGACGCCCCGCCGCCACGGCTTGCCCCCTGGGCCAAGTCGGACCCCCTCCCCTTTAAATGCCGCCCCCACCGCCCCCTCCTCACCTCGACCCGCCCCGCCGCCTCTGCACCGCCATCGAGCCACCGCCCGCACTTGCCGCCGCTCGCGCGCCGCCCTGCAGCAGCGCCTCGCCGGAAGCCGCCGTCGTTTTTTTGGTTTTAGGTAAAAACCGTTGGTTTTCTTAAAACCCTAGACCGGTTTTTTAGATCGGTTCAGTTTTTGCTCGGTTTAGTTCCGTTTGCGAACGTTCATTCGTTAAATTCGCCCGTTCGTCTCTGCTAGCGGACGTTCGTCCGATAGATTTTTCTTTTTCCGCTTATTTTCGGCCAAGGACCTATCCGCGACTATTTTTTATCGCAGATTAGCCCCTGATCTTCAAACCCTCCCAACTTTTTAACCGTTCGTCCAAATCCAGTGAGACCAATGCCAAAATCTTCGTCTCGAGCCCCTCTTTCTATTTAATCAACTTGAACAAGGATTTGACAATTTAAAATTTGATTTCAAGCAAATTTGAATTCGAAGTTCTTTTGACCATAGTTTCAGTTCCGTAGCTCCGATTTGACCGATTCTTTTTGCAAATCGAATCTCTTCAGTTCAACTTTCAGATTGGATCTTCTTATTTGAGTTTTAACCTTGCATCGTTGCTTGACTGCTTATGTATTATATTGTTTGTTTGCGATAGAATTTCCAGAGTGCGAAGCGTGCTACTACGAGTCTGTAGTGTTTGCGGATCGTCAGCAAGGCAAGTAACACATTGATCATACCCCTTTATTACCCAGTTTTTATGCATTAGTTACAACCCTCAAACACTGCATGCTTAGGTTGTGATTAACATGTGGGTATTGGGAAGTAGTTGATGAGGTAGAACCTATTGCCCTTTTATTATCAAACCCTTGGGAGTTACTTCTACATTATGCTTATATTGCCATCCTATGCTTGTAGACGTGGATTAAGTTTGAGTGTATCCATGACAGATGTGAGATGTTAATTAGTGGTTAACTTAAGGTGGCTACTTAAATACACATCTGGGTGGATTGTTTGCGGGCACCTGGAGAATCCAGTGTTGTCCTAGGATATCCCGGAGTACCCGTGTGATCATCCTATGGTTCGCCACCCAGGCTCAAAGGGATCATAAGATTATTCATGCTAGAAACTTCCGTGTGCAGCCACAAGCTATTATGGGCTCTAGCATAGTTGAGTGTGTTGCATGACCTCTTTCAGTGGTAGGCTAGCAGATGTAGGGGATGTAGGTTGGTACTGTCTACCCAGAGTAAAGAGTTAATGCTTCTGAAAGACTGTGTCTCGGTCATCCGTTTCTCAAACACCATGTAGTGCGAGAAATCCAATAGAGGAGATCGAGTCTTTTGGGGAAAAGTGCGCAAACCTCTGTAGAGTGTACAAACTAATCATGGTTAGTCGTGTCCCCGGTTAGGGACACCTTGAGTATCTGGTTCTTGGATTATCATGTAGATCTCATCACTCTAATTAATTTGTTGGGTTATTAATACTCCTTAATTGGGATTGAGTTGGAGGAACCTTATCAATGTTTAACAACTACCATGGTAGTTAAACAAAATATATTCCTTTGTTGTAGGGAAAAATTGGCTATTCGCAAAACATTGTAACCATAGAGCCTCCACCAGCCATATATGCATGTAGTGATAGCATTTATTATGTTCATTGCTCTACTGTGTTACATTGCCAGCATATTCCATGTGCTGACCCATTTCGGGCTGCAACATATCATGTTGCAGACTTTTCATACGAAGAGTAAGGTGCGCTAGGTCGTTGTCGTGCACTCAGCTATGCCGTTGGAGTTGATGGACTCACTTTATCTTCCAAGCCTTCCACTGTTATCTTATTTTAGATGGCCTTAAGCCATATTTATTGTAATAAGTCCTCTTTTGAGACATTCGATGTAATAAGTGTGTGATTGAACTATGTTATAAATCCTTCAAGTACTGTGTGTGTCAGCATTACCGATCCAGAGATGACACTTATGCATAGAGATTTGACCGTCTGAGGTCGGATCGTTACAAGTTCTGTGTCACCCTATGTTATAACAGTTGCATGATGAATGCCATCCAACATAATTATCCATCATTGATCCATTGCCTACGACCTTTTCGCATATTGATCTTTGCTAAGTTATTTCTGTTGCCACTGTTACGGTTGCTACAAAACTGCTACTGTTACTGCTACTTCTATACTACTTTGCTACTAAATATTTTGCTACAGATATTAAGTCTTTCAGGTGTGGTTGAATTGACAACTCAGCTTCTAATACTTGAGAATATTCTTTGGCTCCCCTTGTGTTGAATCAATAAATTTGGGTTGAGTACTCTACCCTAAAAAACTGTTGCGATCCCCTATACTTGTGGGTTATCAAGAACATTTTTTGGCGCCATTGTCGAGGAGCATAGCTCTATTCTCTGCGTCACTTGGGATTTATATTTGTTGATCACCATGAGGAATTTGAAAGATCAAAGAACTAATGTCGGGGGGAAACGACACCTATGGGATCACTGGAATCCCTTCTACGGTTGGCGGGCGCGGGGTTGTGCAAAGAGCGGGTCTAGAAGCTAGCACAAAGATCGTTTACCCAGGTTCGGGCCGCGAGGATGCATAATACCCTAGTCCTGCTTTGGTGTATATTTTAGTGTTCTTGAGCTCTTGAACTAGCTACGGTGCGTGCGTCATCCAAAAGATCCGAATCCTCTCCCAGTACGCCGCGGGCCTCCTCTTATAGGCAAAGGGGCTGCCACAATGGCACACATGAGGTGGAAAGTTATACAGTGCACAAGCTTATCGCCTATCATTACAGGACAAAGTGCATTAAATGCGCTACTTAGGTGTCCACTTGCTTTATCGGGGGCGGTAACGAGGTCCGTCCCATCTGTCGCTGCTCCGCCTTGCTCCGGCACGTGTCCAGGCCAACGAGGCATGCAGCGCCACGTAGGCTGGCAGGCTTCTTAGTTGGCGTGGTGGTAGGGTCTTCACGAAGATCTGCATGCCACCACGCAGGTGCTTGCTGAGTTGGCCTAGAGGCCGTACGTCGCCACGCAGGTGTTCGGCTAGTTGATGGGCTGGCAGCTGCATGGGAACGGCAGTGGAGCTTTGGCAGATGTGGGCCTGGCTGCGGCCCCGCGGATGTCTTCGGCAAGAGTCTTGCCGGGGCCCCGGCAAGGGTCTTGCCATGGCGTTGTGGTCATCCCCGGCAAGGGGCTTGCCGAGGGTCTCGTGGGTATCCTTGGCAAGGATCTTGCCGAGGATCGTCGTCTTCTGATTCTCATCTGATTTTGTATGCTTCTGGTCCTCACAAAGATCTGCATGCCACCATGGAGGCACCTCCTGAGCTTTGGTTCCAATGTGGTTGAGGGCATCGGGACTCGGGCTCGAGGGTGGCAGCCCTGCTGGTGCTGGGCAAGTTGCCCCGGCAAGGCTCTTGCTGGGGCTGTGGAGGCCACCCCGGCAAGGGCCTTGCCGGGGGAGTCCACCTCACCCTTCTGCTCTTTGTGTTTCCGTCTTGGCGTTGATCTAGTCGTCTTGTGCCTTTGCTTCCTCTGCCCCGCCAAGCGTGGCTAGGGGCGTGGGGCTGCGACTGCCCGCGCACAAGTAAAGGGGTGCAAAAAGGGGACCCCTACTTTTGTACACCGACAGGAGCCCCCGGGCCTAGGCCACATATAAGCGTGGAGCGTTATTGGGCCGGGCCCAGAATGGTGCGCGGGCGCGCGTGCGGTGGAGTTTTTACCGCAGTAACCCCCTTGCCCGCTGCGCTTCCCCACGACCCGCGTTGAATGCGCGACGTGGGGGTCGTGCGTGACGTGGGGGTCATGCATGGGGCGGTTGCTGCCCTCATGCGTCACATCACAGTAAATGGTAGAGGCGGCTCGCGCCTTCCCCAAAAATAAAAGGGGAAACTGCACGCGCGCTGCTCATTTACCCTCCGTGTCTCTTCAATCTCGGAACCACCGTTCCTCTCTTCTTCCTCAAAGCAAAAAAGCTCTCTTGCCTCTGTTCTCAGCCGCCGCCCCAATTTCTCTTGATTCTTCACCCCCCCTCCAGCTGCCATGGCGCCCAAAACCACAGGGGCAAGGAAGCGGGCAAGGATGCCGGGGAGAAGGAGGCACCGGAGAGCGAGTTGGCGGCGCTTCGGACGTAGCACGCCTACTTCCCCTCTACGGACGATGCCGTCCATCTCAGGGACTACTTCAAACCCCTGTGGGGGCAAAGACGACAGGGCATCCAGCCACGCACATCATCCCCGCTGATTTCGCTGACGCTGGCCCGAATCGGTATCCTTTCTTTGCTGACTACTTCTCCTGCGGTCTCTGCCCCCCTTCTCCGATTTCTTCAAGGACGTCATGCACACCTACGGCTTCCACCTTCTGGATTTCACCCCAAATGCGGTGGCGTGCATGGCCATTTTTGCCCATCTCTGTGAGGGCTTCGCCGGAGTGCATCCCAGCAGGGCGCTCTTCACTACAAAAAAAAAGACACATCCGTGACATTTTGGGCCAAACGAATTTTTTTTGTCATACTTATGACACTTCTATGACGATAATTGTGACAAAACCAAGTATCATCATAGATGTGGTGGGCTCCTACTTCTATGACAAAAAATCATGACAGAAAATGGGCTTTTCATCCTGGGCGGGCTGGAGACGCAGCTGCATGACATTCTTTGGGCCGTCCATGACGGAAAAAACCGTGGTAGAAGCGAGGGCGAGGAAAATATCGGGGTGTTCCTGGTTACGGTGGGTGGTCGGGGCCGAGCGATGCACGGAGGTTTGCGTGTTTCTCTCGTACACGCACGCGCGTGGGTGCGAGGCGTTGGGCTCTAACTGAACCCGAGCGAGGCGTTCGCCTACTGAACCCGAGCGATTGCACTGCACACTACGCGTTACCGAACCCGAGCGATCGATCGATGGCTGTTAACTGAACCCGATCGAGCGATTCCTTCGCTACTGCTGCTAACTGAAGCCGATCGATGCTGCCTCTGGATGAACAGTGAGCGTTGCTGGGGGGTTTGGATGAACAGTTCCCGGTGGGGGTGGATGAATAGGACCCCGTGGTGTTGCCTCTGGATGAAAAGGACCCCGATCGATCAAGCCGGTTGGGGCTGGATGAATAGGACCCCATGGAGGGCTGGATGAACTGTAGATGGTGGAGGGCTGGATGAACAGTAGACCGTGGAGGGATGGTTGAACAGGAGCCCGTGGAGAGGGCTGGTGGAACAGTAGCCGGTGGAGTAGCGCGCGGTAGAGGCTGGATGAACAGGAGCCCGTGGATGAACAGTCGCAGGTGGAGGCTGGAGGAGGTCGACGGTGGATGAACAGTAGCCCGTGGAGGCTGGAGGGGGTCGACGGTGGAGATGAACAGTATCCCATGGAGTCCTGTTTTGCGGTACGCCACACCCCTCCCGATGAACAGGACCCCCGTTTCGACCGTAGTGCTCCAACACAAGTCAGTTTCCTCCGTTTTGCGGTACGCCACACCCCACCCGATCAACAGGACCCCGTTTCGACCGTAAGAGGTCCAACACAAGTCTGTTTCCTCTGTTTTGTGCTATGCCAGACGCCTCCCGATGAACAGGATACCGTTTTCACCGTGGCCGGTCGAACACAAGGCAGTTTCCTCCGTTCTATGGTACGCCAGGCCTCGTTTCCATCAGCTGTTCCGTCCAAGCCGGTTGGCTCCCACGCGTTCCGTTGCCTCCCGATGAACACGACGCATTCTGTTGCCTTCCCATGAACACGACGACGACGCAGTTTCTCCGTTCCGACCCAGCCATGTACACGAGCCATGGCCGTACGTATGCACGAGTAGGCGTTCGAGACCCCGCCCGTATGTACGTACGTGGCCGTATTTTCTTTCTTGCACATTGGCCGCTGTACGTATGTGTACATGCTACGTGCGCGCCTCTACATCGACCAGTATGTACGTACATGTTCGCGACCAAAATGACAATGCTACGTACGCTTCGACCAGGTGGGTCTCGACTGTCAGGCACTTCCTTCCGTGCGAAGATGTAGCTAGTGGGTCCCAGCAGTCAGGGGGCCGAATCGTTTTTTTTTTGCCCGGAAGCACTTCCTTGCATGCGAAGATGTAGCTGGTGGGTCCCAGCAGTCAGGGGGGAAACGTTTTTTTGTGAAATATGGTGGCCCGTCCGGTGGGTCCCCGCTGTCAGGTGCAGGAATAATTATTTTGCGCGTAAAGGCACTTCCTTGCGGCTGCCGTGGACCCAGCTGTCAGCCTCTCCACGTACAGTACTCTTCCGATGGAAGTCGGTCGTTGAACACATTGACCACGCCGCGCCGAGAGCACCAAGGCGGTGGACGACGGCGAGGCCTAGGAAGGGGACGACACAGAGCCAGGGAAGACGCAGCAGTGGATGCCCACGTGGAGAGGAGTACGAGGGTTCACTGGTTTGGCTGCGGTGTGAGGCTGCCGTCGCCGCAGAATAACAGGGGGTATGGGTGAGTAGAGGGATGGCCTGACCAGCGGTGGGAGTAGTAGGGGGCGGTGAGGCCTCCGCGGCATCACAGCCGGCCACGGGAGGCAGGAGCACGCGGCACGACCGGCGCTTGTCTGGGCGGCTGGAGCAAGAAGACCAGAGGTTGAAGAAGCACTATGGCCGTTGGATGGACATCATATGGTCACTGGAGCTAAAATCGTTCATATATTGACTAAGTTGACAAAGCCCTCCATCCCCGTCAACTTAGTAGGCCCACAAGTCAGCCTCCCACTGTGGTGGATCCCAGCTGGCAGGGGGTATTCATTTTTTTGTGCGCAATAAGGAGGCACTTCCTTGCGTGCGAAGATATAGTTGCTTGGTCCGACGTGTCAGCGCGGGGAACGTTTTTTCGTGAAATACAGAGGCCCTTCCGGCGGGTCCCAGATGTCGTGTGGAGGAATCATTATTTTGCACGTAATAAGGAGGCATTTCCTTGTGTGCGGCCGTGGACCCAGCTGTCAGCCTCTCCACGTACAGTCCACTTCCGATGGATGTCGTTCATTGACCACGTTGACCACACTGCGCCTAGAGCACCAAGGCGGTGGACGATGGCGAGGCCTACGAAGGGAATGACACGGAGCCCGGGAAGACACGGCAGTGGCTGCCCACGCGGTGGAGAATACGAGGGTTGACTGGTTCGGTTGCCGTCGCCGGAAACTAACAGGAGGTGTGGGTGAGTAGAGGGATAGACAGGCCAGGGATGCGAGTATATGATGGGGCCGTGAGGCCTGCCTGGCAGCACAGCCGGCCATGGGAGGCGGGAGCAGGCGGTTCCGACGGCGCTGGTTTGGGTGGCTGGGGCAGGAAGATCAGAGACTGAAGAAGCACGATTGTCGTTAGATTGACATCTAACGGTCTAAGGCTGGTAGAGTCGATTCTTGACTAAGTTTCTTTTTTGAGAAACCTTGTGTACGCATGAACTTAGTAGGCCCACAAGTCAGCCTCCAAATCTGTGGCAGACAACATAGAGCCCATTTGCTATTTTTTTTTAATAATTTGCAGCCCATTTTCTGCCCAGGACCACGGTCAAAAAGTTCAACCTTATTTTGCATATTTCAGTGGAGTCCAAACTTTTGTAATCCCGAAATGATAAACATTTGTTTAAGAACTTATTGATTTGCCAAAAAAATCGTTTTGTTTTTGTAAGCAAATAAGACGTGGGACAATTGAGTTGGTTTAAGGAAAAACTAGTGGTAAAAAAAATCAGCGCTGGGAGGGAAAACAACAACAAAAATAAGGATGAAATTTGAGAAGGGAATTTTATGTATTTTCAATATAATGATACGTGTATATGAACTAGTAAAACTATAGGTAGAGATTAGAAAACGGATGTAGGACATGCGTTTCAAGAGGAAAATAGAACTGGGCTGTGTGTTTGATTCAGTAAAACAGCTGCCTGCGGATGTTGTAAGACAAAATATAACTAACGCTGGCGGGCCAGAGGCCAGTAGATACCTGCTGGATCTTTGTGCCCCGTTGTCGTCATGGGCTGGGCCTATTAAAAACAAAACCAAGCCTGGGCAGTCTACAGCCCAGTTGAAACTTGCTCGACCTGAAAAAACAATATACGTGCTCAATAAACGAGAGAATTCTGCAAGTACAGACTGATAGCTGGGATGCAGCAGGGATATTGTTTTTTCATCGTGATAATAAGTGCATGCACTTGTTTCGAAAAATTTGGAGAACTGGGAATTCGAACGGCAGGTGCTTATGCTACCATCAAATAAAAACCAGGTGCCTAAAAATTCGTTTCGAAACAAATGATTCAGCTTTATATCCACGTCGACCCTCGGCATGATGGTTGGAAGCAAATGCCAAGTTCATACCAAAAGATTGTTAACAACAATACCAACTTGCGGATGACAAGGTAGTACAAGTACCAATACCAAACTAACTTATAATCTTTTTACTCCTGTCCCTAGTGTTCGTCTGGTAGAAAATCTTGCAGAGGACCAGCTCCCGCTCCTTCTCTTTCTGCAGGTCCCCGAGGTGGTACTGGTGCATCACCCAGTTGGTCCTCTGATGGTTGAAGTTCTTGTTGGTGTGCAGCACCAGAACCTTTTTGCTGCCCGTCTGCCGGCCGTTGACCATCACCGGCAAGGTATTGCCGGTGTTGTGCCACATCGCGTGCATGCCGCACTCCGACTATATCTTGCGACGCGTCCATGTGCCCCTTTTGAACGCCCTAGAATTGCGCTGGAACAAATGCTTGCTTAGGCCACTCAGTGTGATACCTGCAGTATTGTCAAATACAGGTTTTAGTGTACGTAGTTGGCATTTTCATAACATCTTTGGCATGTTGCACTCACTTGTTTCACTTTTTATTAACTATCAAATTGTAATTGCTTCACCAGGTCTGCGTCTAAAAAGAAAAATAGAGCTATAAACAAAGGAATATGTTTGTGCAAGTAGACGGCCGATCGGTGTCTTACCTGGAAGTTTCTCAGCATATGCTGTGCTCGCTACCGATGGTTGGTATGAACAAATCGATGAGAGGGTGAGATCTCGCACTGTCAGCATATACTTTGGCCTCAAGGTGCTCGATCAGCTCCTGATCCGTGGGATCGAACTTGACGCCAGCCGGCAGCACCGACCAATCCTTCTTCGACTTGCATCGGTTAATTCCAGTTATATGGTACTCAATGTATGATCAATCGACTATTTTAAGTGAATGATGAAAGATTTCGACAGATAAGTGATACTCCAAATCTGAAGTCCAGAATACCCAAACATGCCGTCGGGATTCTTGTGTCACCTCACACGCAGCGTGTTGTCACGTCAATTCAATGTGTGGACATGATGAATAATTTGACCGACGTATACTAGTACTGCTACTGTACTACTTACTAGTCGTATTTAGTGTCACATTTTAACCATAGGTTTAACTAACAAGTATGCACTTGAAGCCTAATTGATATATATATATATATATATATATATATATATATATATATACTGGACATCATCTCCATCATCATTAT
Organism: Triticum aestivum; assembly: GCF_018294505.1. Classification (NCBI taxonomy): domain Eukaryota; kingdom Viridiplantae; phylum Streptophyta; class Magnoliopsida; order Poales; family Poaceae; genus Triticum; species Triticum aestivum. Next base: position 390,460,005 of record NC_057814.1, on the reverse strand, counting down.
CAGTACATCCTGCACAGGTGAGTTAGGATGCACTTGATCCTAGAAAGGTATCTATCCTTCAAACCAGAGGAGTGCTTCAAACTAACAAAAGTACATAATATCCAACAAAAGAGGGTCGTGCTACAGCAGCAGAATACATGGCTTAGTCTAGATATCTGTACGAATCAAGTTGTGCATATTTGCTGTTGGCAAGAACCACATCGCCGCATGTCGGGTTTGCAAAAGCCATCCATTGCATGGAAGCTTGATGCCTTTCACACACTGAAGATTATCTGGCAACAAGCTGTGTCGACGAATCTCTGGATATGGTAATTCATGAAACCCATGGTATGATGTGTAAACACAGTCCCCCCTGGCGAATGGAAGCTTCATAGCACGGTAATCATCGCCGGTGATATGATCGATGATTGGTTGGATGATCGGATAATTGAGCCCGAGGAACATGGAGTGGTTGCCGAGGCTGTAAACCCGCCTCCAGTTGAATACGCCTGGCCCAACAGAGCTGGGATCTTTCTCGAACACGAAGCAGCCATAGCCATCAATGTCACGAACGCCCAAGGCATTGTACTGCATGTGGTTTGATGTAATGGTTTGGTCAATTTGGTACATGTGAATGAGCATCAAATGACCGCCGTCGGCTGAACGAGCGATAAACCACCACCCATCGGCTGGTGTGATTCCAGGTCCTGGAATCATGAAGGCCAGCGCATTTGCGTCTGCTGCAACAATTCAAATTGGAGACCAAAAGGAAAAAAAATAAACAATCATGTTCAGAGTATGTGTGGAATTAAGATTATTATAATAGTGACACATATCATAGACAGAGAATTGCAATGCCGTGGTCATAATCATACCCCAAGTTAAAAAAATAAGCCAATGGCTTTCATATTCTAGTAATATGTCATGGTTCAAACATCATGTAACAATGAGAGGAAAACAACTATGACAGAGCCTACTCATATTCTACCATAGCACTTACTATTACTGTTCTCATATCAACTCTAAGCAATAACATGCGTTGTTATAAAAATCTTGGAAGTGAGAGTAACATATAGCAATCATGATGTTATGCTCATAATATCTATTCTAGCAATCATTAGGTGCCAATTGTTCTCATATCAACTCTAACAATAACATGTGTGGTCATAAAAATCTAGGAAATGAGACACTACAAAAAAATACACTTCCGTGATGATATGTGTTTGTCACAGTAGGTCACGTTTTCTGTCATGCATGTACATCCATGACAAATTTATGACAGAATCAAGATAGTCATACATGTGCTGTCGTAGAAGTGTTCCATGACATTACCAAAATTATCATCACGGAAGTGTCCACTTCCAAGACGATAAATCGTGCATCACAGAAGTGCTTTCGTCAAGGGTGACTGACACGTGGCATCCACCGTAACGGAATGCCGTTAAGCTATCGGGTCGAGTTTTGGATCCGATAACCCGTTAACAACCCGGACCAATGGGGATTTTCCACGTGTAAAATCATCATTGGCCGGAGGAAACACATGTTGCCTCACCGTGGGGACAGATGTCATCCACTCATTGGACAGGAGGCGCCTATGATAGGTCGACACGTGGCACGGCCCAATAGTGGCCCATTCCGGTGAAAAAGGCCGGCCCAGTAAAAAATAGCAGGCCGGCCCATATAAGGCCTACTTGTGTCAGGTCCATTTAAGCCCATGGCCCATACGAGATGTGCCAATTCGGCCCGTTAAAGATTTGACACCATTGCAGCCCATCGTCAGTTTGAGCCCATTAACAGCCCGCTATATATTGGGGCTCAATATCGGCCCGATGAGATTTCGGCCTGTTAACGACCCATTCAGTGGATGGGCCAATTTTCACGATGTACATCTTTCGGCCTTTTAGCGACCCATTTAAATATTGGGCTAATTTCCGGCCCGGTGTGTCTTTCAGCCTATTGACGACCCATAAATCAGTTGGGCCATTTGTAGTCGGACCTGAGTTTCGGCCTTTTAGCGACCCATTTAAGTGTTGGGCCAATTTCCGGCCCGGTGTGTCTTTCAGCCTGGTGATGGCCCATATATCTGTTGGGCCATTTGTGGTCGGACCTGAGTTTTGGCCTTTTAGCGACCCATTTAAGTGTAGGGCCAATTCCCGGCGCTGTGTGCCTTTCAGCCTGTTAACGGACCATAAATGAGTTGGGCCATTTGTAGTCGGACCTGAGTTTTGGCCTTTTAACTACCCATGCCCTTCATGGTCCAATACCAGCCCGGTTTCTCTTTCGGCCTGCTAAAGGCCCACAACACAGTTGGGTCATTTACAATACGACCTAACTTTCGGCCTCTTAGCGGCCCATGATCTTCATGGTCCAGTATAAGCCCGCTGTCTCTTTCGGCCTGCTAAAGGCCCACAGTACAGTTGGGCCATATGTAGCCCGAACTTAGTAACGGCCCGTGAAATCAATTGGGCCCACCTGTTGCCCGCTTTGATGTCAGCCTGTTAACGACCCGGGAGTTAAGAGGGCCGACCATTAACTTTCGGCCTGGTAACGGCCCATTAACTTAATGGGCCCACTAAAGTTCGTACATGTCTTTAGGCCAAATTAGATAATTTGAGCCCATTACGACGAGCAATTATGCACAGGACCAAAACCGATCAAGCAAAGGTACGGCATACAGGGAAAAACGTTGCACATCCAGCATATATTACAGGAAATTACATCCACTGGGCAATCAAAGATTGATGCCAGTGCAAATAAATGAACAGAACCTAACGATCTACAACGTCACAATCTGCAACCTCAGCACGGTGGACGGCCATAAGCATGTGGGCAAGTTCTTGCTGCTTTGCTACACTGTCTCTGAAAACATTGATCAGTTGTTGTGTCGCACGACTCTGCACCTCCGATTCCTCCACCATTTCCATCATTCATTCAGCCATTAATTGGTTCACAAACATACATTTTTTCTGTTACATTCGAGACAGAGGATACTGAACAGATTCACATGGTGATTTTGGCAGGCTTGTATTATTGATAGTGGAGAGTGTCTCGACCACTGCATCATGACATAAATTATGAGGGGAACCAAATAGATTAATCATGAGTTATTGGCATATTACCTGGCCTAGATTAATTGGAAAGAAACAATGGGGTTGCCTTGCTGTTTTCAGAGTTTGTCTTCTTATCTTCAGCAGCCGGCACCAAATTAAGACACTAGCATTGCTATCATTGGCCAAGTCAGATAATAGGAAAGCAACATTGGCACAACGAACATTTGGGCAACTAGCCAACACCAAATTAACACAATATGGCATAGCTATCATCAGCCAGGTAAGGTAATACGAAAGCAACATTGACACAATGAATGAATGGGCAACCAGAGCAGCACTACAATTCAGTAATGTGCATGATGTGAGATAGTACACTCATGCAGCTCAGTATGCAAAACTACCAGGCAGTTTTCTTTACAAAAATCAAAGTTGGCGCCTTTAACATTTTGCTACAACTAATTTTAGATCAAACAAAGGTTGGGTTCACGTCGATTAACAAAATACATGCTGATGTAAAAATATAGTGATATACAACAGGTACTTACATCAGCATTGGAGCAGAGAGAATTCCCGCAAGATATTTTCCTCGAATACAATCCCAATGAAGGAAGTCTTCTATCATTTAACCTTATTTTCTAAAAGAGAGATGGGTAAGAAACATGTAGAAAATATGATCAGAATGCTATAAAATTTCATGATGCGAGGATACGCACACGCTTCTTAGAATGGAGTTGATATTCTTTTGCTGGACTGGAGCGGACTAGTTATTTGGCCACTGGAATCTGCTTATTATTAGTGGGAGTTGGGTTTATCTGTGCTGGAGCAGTATCAATGAAAAATGGAGTTGGTTTATTATCTCCTGGCGTTTGGATCTTTTGTAAAGACCTGGTTTGTAACCCTTCAGATTCTAACATAGCCGTCTTCCCCTTGCATGCCTTATATAGAAGAATGGTGCTTCAGTTATAAAACATGCTACAGCAGAGATGGAATAGGTACTGAAGAACAGAAAGGCATGACATATTGACATGTATTCCCTCCATCCGGAAATAAATGGATGGGTCTAGGTGTATTTCAGTTCTAGATAAATCCAGTTTTATCCATTTCTGCGACATGTAATCCGGACGGAGGGAGTATGATGTAAGAGCTAGGGATACGACAGGACAACACAGTAAAAAAACACTGAAAACCCACTGCAGAACCAAAGTAATCAACCCACTGATATGAGATAGTACACTAATGCAGCTCAGGATGCAAAACTACCAGGCAGTTTTCCTTACAAAAATCAACATTGTGACCTTTAATCATACATTTTGCTACAACTAAATTTAGATCAGATAAAGGTTGGATTCACGCCGATTAACAAAATACATACTGATGTAAAAATATAGTGATATACAACAGGTACTGACATCTGCATTGGAGTACAGAGAATTCCTGCAAGAATCTTTCCTCACAGACGATACCAGTGCAGAAATTCTTCTATCTGTTAAGCTTATTTTCGAAAAGAGAGATGGGTAAGAAACATGTAGAAAATATGATCAGCATGCTATAAAATTTCATGATGCAAGGATACGCACACGCTTCTTAGAATGGAGTTGACATATTTTTGCTGGACTGGAGCGGACTAGTTCTTTGGCCTCTAGAATCTGCCTATTATCAGTAGGAGTTGGGTTTCTCTGTGCTGGAGCAGTATCTATAAAAACTGGAGTTGGTTTATTATCTCCTGGAGTTTGGATCTTTTGCAAAGACCTGGTTTGTAACCCTTCAGATTCTAACATAGTCGTCTTCTCCTTGCATGCCTTGTATAGAAGAATGGTGCTTCAATTAGAAAACATGCTACAGCAGAGAGATGGAATAGGTACTGAAGAATAGAAAGGCATGACATATTGACATGTATTCCCTCCATCCGGAAATAAATGGATGGGTCTAGGCGTATTTCAGTTCTAGATACATCCAGTTTTATCCATTTCTGCGACATGTAATCCGGACGGAGGGAGTATGATGTAAGAGCTAGGGATACGACAGGACAACACAGTAAAAAAACACTGAAAACCCAATGCAGAACCAAAGTAATCAACCCACTGATATGAGATAGTACACTAATGCAGCTCAGGATGCAAAACTATCAGGCAGTTTTCCTTACAAAAATTAACATTGTGGCCTTTAATCATACATTTTGCTACAACTAAATTTAGATCAGATAAAGGTTGGATTCACGCCGATTAACAAAATACATACTGATGTAAAAATATAGTGATATACAACAGGTACTTACATCTGCATTGGAGTACAGAGAATTCCTGCAAGAATCTTTCCTCACAGACGATACCAGTGCAGAAATTCTTCTATCTATTAAGCTTATTTTCTAAAAGAGAGATGGGTAAGAAACATGTAGAAAATATGATCAGCATGCTATAAAATTTCATGATGCAAGGATACGCACACGCTTCTTAGAATGGAGTTGACATATTTTTGCTGGACTGGAGCGGACTAGTTCTTTGGCCTCTAGAATCTGCCTATTATCAGTAGGAGTTGGGTTTCTCTGTGCTGGAGCAGTATCTATAAAAACAGGAGTTGGTTTATTATCTCCTGGAGTTTGGATCTTTTGCAAAGACCTGGTTTGTAACCCTTCAGATTCTAACATAGTCGTCTTCTCCTTGCATGCCTTGTATAGAAGAATGGTGCTTCAATTATAAAACATGCTACAGCAGAGAGATGGAATAGGTACTGAAGAATAGAAAGGCATGACATATTGACATGTATTCCCTCATCCGAAAAAATGGATGGGTCTAGGCGTATTTCAGTTCTAGATACATCCTTTTTTATCCATTTCGGCAACATGTAATCCGGACGGAGGGAGTATGGTGTAAGAGCTAGGGATACGACAGGACAACACAGTAAAAAAACACTCGTTGAATGTAAAACTGTATGCTAGCAGAATACTTACAGAAAAAACTAAGGCAACATACACGTGTATGATTGGGAAACTAAGATGGCATTGCAACAGAGCACTAAAACAACACTTCAATGTAAAAAAACATGGTATGGTAGATAGATGAAGTACATGCTGATGAATAACAATGCATAAGATATTCAGAAGCATGATGTCAAAATTAAGCCGATGGCATTGCGATAGAGTAGAATGACAGTACTTGAATTTGAAAACATGTTATCATGAATGGAATAGGTACTGAAAAACAGGAAGACATGACATATTTACATGCATGATCAGCATGCTAAGCACATGGCATTGCAACAGAGTAGATACACTCCAGGACATTATATGCATGTTGTACCCATATCACGGGCCAAGTTAGAGCAAGGACCTTGTGGGGTGAAGATGATTCAACATCTTTCTGCAATTCTTCTGAAGAACTGCCTTTACATGTTCCATCATATTGGGTATCATTGACATCAAGTTTATTGGCCTTTACATTGCTCCGTGAGGTTCTTGTGGATATATCAGTGTGTGCAATTATATCTGACATGCATGGAAGACAACTAGTAGTTAGATTTATGTAATGAGTGCCTGTAGGAGACGACATAAATAGTAGGACTGGGGTTAACTAGCAGCAATAGGTCTCAAAAACTAAAGGGAGAACACAGATGAAAGCTACAGAATATGTATCGTTTGTACTCGAGATTAACTAGATGGCACACAAAAGTATTAAAGAACAACATAGGTAATACCAGAAGTGGTATAATACTATAATCACCAGCCTGTGGGATAGCATTGGCTGATGGATGATAACTATGGAACAACGTTACCTAAAGAACAAGTATCTTAGCTGAACTATGGAACATCGTTAACTCCTGAACAAGACCCGTAAGAGATCAGCATGAATATACAGTGAAATGTGATAATCTGTTTTCCATGCTTAGATGAATAACAAAGCCATAAATGTTGCACACAAGTAAAGATGAGGGTACAACCTATCTGGCCGCCATCCATAGGAGTGAGCATCATGTGCTGACTTGTCGATGGCCCTGCAGTTGTTGTGGATATCCATGTCGGGCACGCGCATTCGATGCAGGAAACTGTTGAGTGGGGACTATAGCTCCCTTCTGGTGTATGCTTCCCTTGTTGGAGAAGCTGCGGTGAGTCGGAAGCCGGTGTGGCTGAAGATGCAGATAACGCATAATGTTAAGAACGACACATCTCTTTGATATGAAGAAATACACTAAGAGATCAACAGCAAGGTACGAGAGTGGTCACACGTCTGTTGACTGAAGACTAAATTGGGGTCACACAATTTTATTTTATTTTGGTACTGTCCGATCTACGCCGGATGGCTTGATGGCCGTCTTGTGCCTGCCGGCTGACATAGTTAGGAATCTTTGCCGAAGAGCCAGCGACCAACGGCAGAGCAGCTTGCCTCCGTCCTCCGTGGCCCCAGCCAAAACCCCGCTCCCCACCCCACCGCACTGCCGTGGTTGCGCCGCCCCCGGGCCAATCCACAAAGACTCCCCGTCATCCAGATTCGGCGGCGGTAGTACCTTCAACCCACGCAACTCTATGATAGCCATCTAAGCGCTGCTTCCGCGGTGAACTTGCGGCCCCGCACCCTTACCTTAGACACCAGCCAACCGGCAGCCTAGGAGCTCCGCCGCCTCGAGGAGTGCTGCTTCCCATTGGGAATCGATTGGCCCAGAATAAAAATTCAGACAACTGACGCCTAAATAAAGTGATTTGAGATGAGGGTGCGACCTATCTGGCGGCATGGTGAAGTAGGCAGGTCCAGCTGCTGAGTCGGTGAGGCCGGCGCGGTTGCGGTGGCCACCAGCCGCAGGGAAACAACGATGTCGCGACGTTCGACGGCTACGGGGAAGCATCGCCGGGACTCTGGACGGATCCGAAGTTGGAGCCGCTCCGGCGCCGTGAACAACGGCGGGGGTGAATCGGCTCTGGTACGGTTCACGCGGCCGTCATCGAGGCAGCTCCAGCAGCACGGAGTAAGAGGCACACGGCCCAGTGCACGATGGCAAATGGACAGCGTCTCCGGCATTAGGGAGGAGGGCGGCTGTGAAATTGGTGCGGGCGCCATGGAGGAGGGGCTGAGGTTTCGCAGCTCGGGAGAAGGGAACTTCCGGGGAGAAGGTGATTTGGCGCCCACGAGGTATGAATGGGGGGATATTGGGAGGGGAGTGGAACCATGTTTTACGGACGCATTTGTCTGAAATGTGAGGGGGAGTTACAGTTCTACCCCTGCCTTTAGGCTTCTCGGCTTGGGTCTGTGTACTGAGGGTCGGGGATAGTAGAGTAACTTTGCTTCTCCCCAAATAGTGGGCGGGAGCGATTTCGGGCGAGGAGGGCGTGTTTTGAAATATAGTGGGCGCAAGCAATTTCGGGCGAGGAGAGCGTGTTTTGAAATAGTGGGCGCGAGCTATTTCAGGCGAGGAGAGCGTGTTTTGCTGACCATGGTTTATGAATTATTCGGCACATGTCATTTCGGCTGAGGAGAAGGCGCGCTTGGGTGAAGTTACGAACCTACCCTCGATGCACAACGGGCCAATTAATGCATCTCCCACATAGGACGGTAATTTCGCGTCTCCCATTTATTTGCTCGGGCGAATTCCACCGAGCAGAGGATGTTTAACGGTTCGTTCAAAATTTGGGAGAACGAGCATCCACGTCTACCTTACCAAGTCGATTCGAATCAAATTTTGAAATATTAGCTTGCCACTTCTTTTTTAGATGGAGAGATGATGCTCGGGAGTAATGTGTTTTTACATGCTCGTTGCTAGCAATTTACTATATGACAAATAGTTGGCCCACTCAAAAACGGGAATGAAACCCAAAATGAAATATCTCGATTCAATGAAATAGCTCGTTTACTATAATCCAAAATTGAACACCTCAATCGAATAGCATGTTGTACAGTATTATAGTACTCCATGAACATGTTGAAAGTCAAATTAATGAACTTGTTTCATATACGCATATATCCGTTCATGTGTGGATTGCAGACAACATGTTCTCCTATTTAAATATTTGAATGCAAGTTTATATCGAAACATGGTTTATATCAGTCTTTCATGCATAAAATGCGACCTCCCCCTCTCCCGGACTCCTGCTCTCTCTCTCTCTCGCCGACAATCTTCAATTCTGTCGCACGCATCCAACACACAAAAGTTGTTGGTCCTCTCTCTTTCTCTCCATCTCTCTCTCTTTGTGTGTGTGCGTGGGGGGGGGGTCTTTCTAGTTCGCATGCATATATACTCCATCTATAGGTCTCTCTCGCACACTATGTATGATTCTCTAGTCCAAGCTAGATATCTTGGGTGCACTCATCGTACGCACACAAATTCCTTGGCTCGTTGCCCGTAATTCTCTCACGCACCACTCTATCGTCTCGGAGCTCTTCCCCCCTCTCTCAAACTCTCCATCTACCTGGGTCACACATACACATGCATATCTCACTCGCACTCGATAGGCCCATCTAAAACTCTATCTCTCTCCCTCGTTCTCTCTCCATATCTCTCTCTCTCTCACACACACACACACACAATCTCATGCCTAGCTAGCCAAGTATGATGGTCTCTCACTCAATTGTAGGCACACGCAGTCCCCCCTATATGTATATGACTAGCTAATCTTAGTCTCCATCACAAACATGTGCATGGTCTATCTTGATTTTTCTCGGGGCATCTTTCTATCACACACGCACCTCCCTCGATCTCCCACCCATATAGTCCCCTCACAATCTCGAGGGGGTCTCTCTATCACAAACACACCCTCTCGCCCTCCCCATGCGTCCATGTTCTCCATGTGTCCCTCTTGACCTTTGTTCCTTGTTGGCCAGACCTCTATTGGACATGTGCTATAGGGGTGTCTCTCTCCGTTGCAAACAATCACGCACTAGCTATCTTCGGGTATCTCCTCGCCTCGCTTTTCTATCTCGGAGATGCATGCGTGATATGTTCGCCTAAGAAACGAAAAAACACACACTCTCTCTAATTTACCGTTTGTTGTCACTTTCTATTTCACACACATACTCTTTTTGCACGCTTACTCATTCTCCTTCACACGCACTTGATCCCTCTCGACTTAGGCACTCTCCTCGTTCCATAGCACATTGATTTATTGAAAAGTCAAACATCACAAAGTTTGACCATGTACGTGGAGAAAAACAATTACATCTGGAACGGCAAACATATACCATTAGATTCACCATGAGATGTAGTTTCGTATGATGTATCTTTGGTATTGAAGATATAAATAACATTTGTGTAAACCTGATCAAAGTTTCCAAAGTTTGACTTCTAAAAAAATTACATGCACTGCATTATCGAGCGGATGGAATATCTCTTTCCCCCTCTCAGCTATCTGACGCACCACTCACCCTTATCGGGGCTCCTCAATCTCTCTCAAACATTATATCTCCCTGGTTCACACATACACATGTCTCGCTCGCGCTATACATATAGACCCATCCAACACTCTCGGCCCTTGTTCTCTCTCTATGTGACACGCACCCCCCTAATAAGTACCATAATCCCTCACTCCATCATAGGCGCAAGCACTCCCCCCCTAAGTATGATTATCTCTCACTAGCCATCAGGAACACACGTATTGTCTCCTTCCATCCATACGTCTATCTCGATATCTCTCGGGGTATCTTCTATCGCGCACACACCTTGTCACTCGATCTCCCACCCATGTAGTCCCATCACAATCTCCAGGGGATCTCTCTATGACAAACATACACTCTCTCCTCCCCATGTCTGCATTTTCTCCGTACGTCTCTCTCGACCTCTCTCCCTTGTTTGTCAGACCCCTCTTGGCCACGTGCTAGGGGTCTTGCTCTCTCGGTTGCAAACAACCACACACTATCTCCTCACCTTGCTTCCATTGTCGAAGATGCATGTGTGATATGTTTATATAAGACACACATGTTTTTTCTCGACTTTTATCGAGTGTTGTCCATGTCTCTTTCACACACACACACACACACACACACACACACACTTTTTTCACTCACTCTTTCTATTTCTCTCTCTCTCTCTAGTGAGGGACTCTCTCACGTCCATAAGCATATGGATGTTTTGAAAAGTTAAACCTCAGAAAAGTTTGACCAGGTATATGTGGAGAAAAACATTTACATCTGGAGAGATCATTAGATTCATCACAACATGTACTTACTTCATACTATCATTTATCTTTGGTATTGTAGATATAAGTAATTTCTTTATAATCTTGGTCAAAGTTTCAAAAGTTTCACTTTTAAAAAAATGTTGGAACTACATTATCGAACGGAGGGGTAGCTCTTTCTCTCTCTCTCTGCTATCTCTCACGGGCCTCCCCTCTCACACGAACACTCTATACCGACGGATTATATGCTCACTGTGTTAGCGTATAGCTCCGTATATTGTTTAGTTGACCGGTCAACCAGTCCACATGTTGCCTTGTCAGCTCGTGTTTTGTATCTTCGTGTGCTGACCCATGTGGCAGTGGGTGAAAATAAGTAAACTAGAGGCCCGTCTAACAAGCGGTGAAGTAAACAAAGTTGAAACCACTCAGGGTAGCACCCCGCACGCTAGTAAATTGAGGGCGCATTGAGGACACACTTCTTCCGCGTGGAGGACGCACTCGCGCACAATTCACCACTGCGTGACGGTATGCACAGAAGGACGCACTCGCGCACACCCAGCACACAACACACACCAGCACACGCGTACACCGGCGTCACCGCCGGTTGAGATGGACGGCGAGGCAGCCAACAAGCGGAGGCGGCTCGAGCCAAAACCGCATCTGGCGAGCCTGGACTTCATCAGCAGCCTCCCCGACGACATGCTGCTCGTCATCATCGGCCTCCTCCCCACCAATTCTGCCGTGTGGACCGCCCTGCTCTCCCGGCGGTGGCGCCCCCTCTGGCGCCACGTCCCCCTCAACCTCACCGTCGACAGCTGCCTCTGCGACGGGGATTGCAAATGCATGGCCGCAGTCTCCAAGATCCTTTCATCGGACCCTGGGCCAGCCAGACGCCTTGACATCCGCATGTTCTGTACCAACTGCAAGGTCCAACCCAAGTTCGACGAGTGGTTCTTATCCCCCACCCTAGATCAGCTCGAGGAGCTCAGCTTTGAAGCTGGACGATGTCGCTCTCTGTCGCCGTCTGCGCTTTGCCTCGTGCCAACGTTGCGCCGCGTCAGCTTCAGCTCCTGCTATCTTCCCCAGATTAATGTTGCGCCCGTCCTTCTTCTCCCTCAACTCAAGAAGCTCGACCTCTTCAATGTTGTCATCTCGAAGAAGGCTATGGAGCACCTGCTCTGCAACTGTACTGCGCTCGAGTACCTTCATCTTGAGCAGATCCACGGGTTCATTAGCCTCCACATCGCCTCGACGAATCTCTGATGGATTTATGTGTCTTGCTGGCCCCGCAACAAGACATCAATTGGGAAGAGATCACTCCAGCTGTTCCACGTTATGGTCATTGAGAATGTGCCTTTCCTTGAGAGATTTCTTGTATCGGATCTAAAAGGTCCAACAAAAATCAGGGTCATTGACACGCCGAAATTGACAGCGTTGGTGCACTCGTCTGCCAAATTCTCCGAACTCTTAATTGGATCCGTAATCATTCAGGTACAACACTCATCTTCTTCTCTGTCTTCTTTAAATTCACATTTTTAAATTTCTTCTTGATGTATTTACAACCGTCTTCTAGAAAATGATTCCCACAAGCTTGACCCAGTCTATGCGCACAGTGAAGATCTTGGCAATAAAATCTATCGGCCCCAATCTGGATCAAGTTGTTGGATTCCTTACATGCTTTCCGTGCACAGAGAAGCTACTCATCGAGGTGAAACTTCTTTCCTATTAGTAAACGGTAATCACAACGTAGCTCAAATTTTTCGTAATTTTCCCAAATTACGATGACAAGTGTAGTGTTCAAAACTGCATCTACACACTGCACCGAAAGAAATGTTTTTAGTATTTTTTTCTCACGTGATCACCTGCATCATTTTTTTGTTGTACTACTATAGTAGCCTAGGCTAGTCATAGTGGAAAGTAACTTAGACTACTCCAGTAACTCTATGGTTACCCTAAGAGCAAGTACTACCTCCGTCCTGGTTTACTCTTCCTATTTTGTAGTATCAAAATTTGACCATAGATTTAACTGAGAAAATGTTAATGCATGTCACTAAGAACTATATCGTTGGATTCGTATTTGAACATAATTTCAAATGGTGTAATTTTTAGTGACATGCATTGGCATTTTCTTACATAAATATATGGTCAAAATTTTATACTAAATAAGAGGTAGTACAAAAGTGGGCTATAATGGCCCTCCACTATGTAGGCCAAAACACGTGCCAAATTCACTTGTGATGCATTTGGCATCGATGCCCCTCCATTGCTCACCTGGTGCCCCAATCTGAATCACCTACTTTGCTCCGGTGCCAAATTAACTCACGCAATGAAAAAACACTTGCATGGGAGAGAGAGAGGACTGAGGCAATAAAAAAACACTGGTTTGGGAGAGTGAGAGGCTGGTGTAGTTGGTTTGATTGATTTGTTTATACATGTGGGTCTTTGTGCACAGCGGTGCCAACTCTCTCACATCGCGAGAGCGGTGCCAAAATCTTTTGATTTGACATCGATGCGTATTATGTGGCATACTTTTGCAAATTATGGCATCGGCCACATAGTGGAAGGCAACAAATGCCCAAGCTCTTCACGTACTCCTAGGTAAATGAGAGGAAAGAGAAAGAGAGTTAAAAATATCACTAGCCAGCCAACCCTATCGTATGAGCGAATGATATTGGTACCTCTTGATGACACGGCAATCTTATACAGCCAGCTGCTCTAATATGTTCTCTTCTTTTGCAGATAAAAAAAGACCCAAAAGTGAAAAATGTGCTGCACTATAACAATCTCATCGAATGCCTTGATCTCCATCTTACAGAAATTGATTTGATCGACTACCGAGGCAGCACATCTGAGATTAAATTGGCCAGTTCTTTGTTCTGGAGGCACATGTGCTCAAGGTAATGAGGTTTGGCGTTCTCTGGCGCAACAATGAATGGCGTGCTGATCACCGCAAGCGTCTAAGCCTAAATGACAAAGTCTCCGCAGAAGCTGAATTTGTTTTTGAAACATCAAGTGGCCAGAGACTCGAAAACTTATTTTCCCATTAGTGACTTCTCAGGGCGGTGGATTTTAGTTTGTACGATAATGCTGCATCCACCTAAAGTAATGAAAGTTCTTACGTAAACTTCCTAGTAATTCCCTCTTTGTAGGTGCAACATTACTCCTAATATTTGTAATATCAGTCTGAAACTTGTAATATTGCCATGTCCTATTCCTGCATTTTCAAAATCCTGCAAATCAAACAGGTCCTGAGTTGGTGATGATGTTGTGCCTGCCATCTTTCACCAATAGCCGTCGGATCTAGATCTGACGCATACAAACCAAACTTCTCCAGTTTTGCAAAAAGATGGCCGCACTTGTTCCCTATTTACAAACAACTCCTTGTCTCTCACAATCAGCCTTATCTCCTCCTCACCACATCTAGAAGGCTATGGAAAAATCTGGCGCGATGGCCGCTGCCGGCGCCGTCCACCCCGCAATCTTGGTGTTCCGTGCAATCCACGGGCATCTACGCACGGGAAATTATGTCGAACACGGCTAGTTGTAAGCAGGGTAGGTCTACAGCCATGATGATAGTGACTGCTGACGGTGAGGCTGACTATGGTATGCCGAACACGGCGCCTATACTCAGGTGTCATCTCCGGCGTAGGGTCTTGTCACTTCACTCTGAGGAGCAGCATGTAATAATTTGACCAACGGGTAGTACAGTGTTACTACATTGGTAGTACTACTGCTACTAGTACTAGCACCACCGTCTGGATTTATTAGTACTACCACGTCCATCTGGATTTAGTATTTGACTAGCAATATCTAGTAATGCATGTCACAAAAAAATGTACTACTCCCTCTGTAAATAAATACATGGTGTATTGTTTTATTCCTATCGGCGAGATAACTTAATGTCTTTTTGCTACTTAATAGGATTACATGCAATGAAGTAACCACTGCATGTGATGTTTGGTAGTCTCAAGTCATTGAAAGCATGCACGGGCACGGAGGGGGACGCAGCTTCATTGACTTACTGCACCTGCCTTTGGGTGTATGACACTTGGGCCCAACGGGTGGCTGGCCAACCTGTCATACAGCCAAAGGCAGGTGCAGTAGAGGGGCGAGGAGTAGATGGCCAACACGCATGTGAATTCAACGCAGTCTGCACTTCTCATATAAAGGCTCCCGCCAGTCCAATCTATGAAATCCTATGCACCTACGCACCCAAGGGCAAGAGTGATCACTCCAATCGTAAGATCAGTTGACTAGAAGCTAGACCCATGGAGGCGATGAGTGCGAGCATTAGCCGGCTGTGCCAGATGGTCCACGACACCGGCCTGCAGCCCGGCACCAAGGAACGTCTCTAGGTAGTGCTAGAGGTCGCGAGGGCGAGGGGCCGCTTGGACGACAGCTTCGTCTCCTTGTTCGACGAGGTCCTCGTCGGCTTCCTCGACAAGTTCACCGTCGTCAAGAAGCTCGCGGACGACCTTGACGTACGCCTCCAGCCCACGCGCCCAGGCTCTGCGATGCCTACCACCCTCAATGGCCTCTATGGTGACAACCTCTTCGAAGCACTGGTGGCCCTGCGACTGCCCGCCGTCGCGCCAGAGAATGTCCACCTCGAGGTCGCGCTCGCCACGCAGCGCCTGGCGCAGCAAGACACCATCGACATAATCACCCACGTCTACGCGCAAATCGTCCACAAGGACTACTACATGCAAGAGGAGGACGATAGGACGCTGGCCTTCTTGGACCGCAGGGTAACCTTGGACGGCATTGTTCAGAAGCACGTTGAGCTTGCCGCCAACGCCGCTGCTCCTCACACATCAGTTGGTGACCCGGTGCACTAGGGCGTGAGGATGTCGTTGATGGATCCGTATGTATCTTTATCTTTCCGTCAAATCCATGTAGTAGTATATGGTACTACTAGTAATTATCTTACCTTTTGCATCAACTTCATAATTTTCCTACGTACTCCATGCATGAACCGCGCCAGAACCAAACTTCTCATTACTCTAGGGAAAATCGTTATTTCTATCTATCGGTCGCGCCATGGAGCAGAACCAAATTTTACAAGTTATAAGTTCAAAAGGAAAAGCCTGTCGTGTTCGCGTCGCACCCCCACATGGTTGGTCCGGCACGCTGCTCAAGGGGGAATGCATGCTGTGTTGCATTTTCACTTACAAGTGGGACCACAGTTGAGCAAACCAACTATCGGCAAACCCCCACCCCGCCCACCGCGCGATGGCTGAGAAAACAGGAGGAAGAAGAGATGGCTGTAGCATGGACTCCAAGAAAATTGGTGTCGGATGGGACTCGTGTGGGTGGCGTGTGCCGTAATGCTAGACATGAATGCTAGTTATGGCCCATGCCAGCCCACTATATCGAGGTGCTGGTTATGTAGAACAAATTTCCTGGAGTCCGTGCTCAGCCCTCCTCTATCTCTCTTCTCAGCCAGCCAGCAGACACGCGGAGCCCATCGTCTGTTTGCTCATATGCGGTCCCACATGTCAGTGAAAACGCAAGAGGACCCACTGAACCCGCACATCTTTCACCTCGACGTGCTGGTGATGAAAAACGAATCCAATAAAGATCTTCGATGGCCGCTTTTGGAGTTACTCAAGAGTAGTAAGATTCTATTTACAGTTTAACCCAAGAAGCACATCACGTGGCTTCAACTACCACTCTATTTTCTTGCATGACACGACCTGGATGCTGGATGTCCCACGTGTCGGCAAAAGGAGGAAGAACTCGACCAAATCTTTGGTTGTGCTCTCGGATTAGACTAGTTGTGCGAACTTAAAATTTTATTCTGTAGAATGGATGCAAGTTTTGGTATTGGGAAGAAGAGTACAACGATATATTGATAGAGCGCAATTTAGTAGATGTTCTAGCACTTTTAGCTAGCATAGAGCAGTGGCGAAGCCACACTTGACCTGTGAGGTCAATTGACTACACAGATTTTTGTAAATACATCATACAACAAGTAGAAATCAGGCAACAAAATCTTATAAATTCATACATTTGACTACACAACACCTAATTGACTACACATGATATGATTCCTGGCACCGCCACTGGCATAGAGGCTAGAGATGAGACTAGTGCACTTGTTGATAGAATAGAGGCTAGACACGTCTACTTCTTTACACTCGAAGATGAAAGAAGCACGCAGGATCGAGCCTCCACAGATCAACGATGAATGCATCGAGAAGGCACTAATCCAACTTACAGGAGCAGTTATGGAAGTTGGATATCTTCTAAAATGTATTCTTGTGGTTCTTGTTTTTCTAGTCAAAATTTTGGTGATGTATTTCCATGTACCAAAAAATCAATGATGAAAAAAGATATGTGTTTGCAAAGAAAAATGTACGCGGCCGGGATGCGTCCGCGCGTTGGGCGCACGGCCACCGCATCCGAGAAATGGCCCGGACACGACCCCATTGCCCTACCCAAACAGACAGAATCAAGGCAAAACGGGGGTCCATTTGGGGTCGTGCGTTGGAGTTGGCCTTACAAGTGGGACCACAGTTGAGGAAACCGACTATCGGCAAACCCCCACCTTGCCTGCCGCGCGATGGCTGAGTTAGAAAAACGACGAGGTTGAAGAGATTGCTGTAGCACGGACGCCAAGAAATATGGTGTCAGATGGAAGTCGTGCTGGTGGCGTGTGCCGTACTCCTGGATGTGAATGCTTGTTCTGGCCCATGCCACCCTACTACTCCTACTACTTATAGTAGTAGTATCGAGGATTCGAGGTGCTGGTTACGTACAGCGAACACATTAACATATGGCCCACCTTACACTGTGGCCAAATTTCCTAGAGTCTGTGCTAGGTTAAAAAGTGTTCATTGTGAGGATGGGTGGCTGGTCTCAAGTTTAAAACTTGTTGTATTACGTAGGTAGACGTAGAGATAGTGCAGCATGTGAAGCTAGTACAAATAGTGTACTATTGTTGATTGGCCTCATCCGATAACCTGTTGCAATGCACGTACAATTATGTATTCAGAAAATATTTTTTTGCCTCGTCGCAGCACCCACTCAGAGAAGTGATTCGGAAGCCATTCATAAATATAGTAAGTTTATCACAGGCATATTATTTTATTACATACAACAGGTCGTCAACCCACAACGACAACAAGGATACATTATAAATACTAAAGTTTTCATCACACAACAAATAACAAGCAATGAAATGAACTTCAACTCAACCAGTCCTCGGCATTGGAAACGCTTGCTTTGAACCACAAGTGATTCTCTGGGAAGGGCCAGCTACTGTCAATCTCGAGACCAACGCAGGACTGATCATCCGGGCTGAAGCGGCCTACTATATCACGACCAGGGTAGGGAACCACCGCAATGTCCGGCGCATAGATACAGTTGCTTCTCATAAATGGTAGTAACGTTGTGTCAACAACAGTTGGATCGCCTTTCACCATCATTGGATAGTTTTGTCCAAGGAAGAGCGAGTTTGCTCCAAGACTATCAATACTATACCAGGGAGAAGGTGTTGGTGCTAGCACACTAGTATCCATCCAGAATACCATGCAACGGGTGTTGGAATAGGTCCGGAGAGTGCGACCATGGGAGACAACACCTGCTCCCTTAGTAGTAACATCAGCAGTGGGCTGTATATAGACAAGAAGTGGTGATCCATTGGAATTAATTGCCAGCCGCCAGTGAGCATATGGGCCCTGCTCGTGATCATCACCATCGTCATCTCCCCCTTGGTTATAAAAATATTCAAGTATAGGTGGTAGAATGTTCACATGACCTTGGAAACACAAGAAGAAGGTTAATTAGTAGAGAAGGGAAACTTGCTAACTCGCATGCATGTGGATGAAGCAATTATAATTACGGTGGAAGACAAACGTACCGAAACTACGAGGATCCCATGCAAAAACAGTGACACGAGTGGTGGCAGTAAACACAAGACCCTCGTATTCAATTGCATCACAGTACACATCCGTGTATAGAAACTGATTTTTGAGCAATATCCATCCAGTCGAACCACGAAGGACGGTAACAACCTTGTCGAAGATACCAACAACTTGATAGTTCTTGTAATTCCAAGAGTGGTTGGGAACTCGAGAAACTGCTATCTTCCGTAGACGACAGTCACCATGATCATATTTGAACGTACGTAGATCATCTATGTGCTCCACCTCAGGGCACTCGGAGATTTTTGGAAGTGGAATCCGCTGACGAGTGTACACATTCACAAGTTCCCACTCGCAATTGTACCCAATATAAACAACCCAATCTCCATTTGTGCCTGCCCAAGCCTTGCCCTCAAGCGATGGCATCTTAACATCATACGTATCACTATCAAGCGGCATCAACTTGCACAAGGCGAGGCTTCCCTCGTCCCCACGCCAGTCAGCAGGGTCACGGCGAAGAAGATAGGGGAGATCAAACCGCTCCTGGACCCTTGGGTTCCTTGTAATGATGTTATTAGTTGAGTCGAGAATGTTCTTGAACGAACCTGCCATGCTAGCCGAGGTGATGATGTTGCACCGATCAATGAGTTCCCCCACCACGTCATCTTTCAGATCGGGGCAAGAATAACGGGGTCGTTTCCGGCTTATTCCCTCCATGGAGAAGACGATCGAACAATGGCAGAAGGAAGGGTGAAGGCAAATAGAGGAGGGAGGAAGAGCGTGCGACAGTAATTCCAAATCGAGAGGGAAAGGCAAAGAGTCGGTGGACGGTTGCCAGTTTGCCATGGTACACGAAGAGGCGCCCCGGCCTACACGTCCTTTCGAAAATTTTACAAAAGGACTCGCCGTCGTCTCACTGACATGTTGGAATGGGACCACATGTCAACGAAACATGGTGTGTAATTTCTCGTGCAAAATGCGATCTGGCCGCGTTGGCCCGAGGTGCCGTATTAGTTATCGACCTTTATTTTTTTAACATACAATCTGAGTGGATAGCTCCTGTGGTCATCACACGTGAGCGGATATATAGGTGGGCTAGGTGGGCAGGGGGCAACAATCTAAGTGTAAAAGAGTTGATCTCGAAAAAAGAGTTGATCCAATGCTTGGTTTTGTTTGGATTTTCCAACTAAGAGTGAATCAATGGCTTACGTTCAAAGTTATTCTCATACTATAGAATGGTATAGGAACGTGGAGAGATTTGGTTGATTTTATATCGCTGAATAATATAAAATATTATGAGTGCAGGCGCTCCACCCCGAGGTTTTTAGCTCCTTCTCGGTCGTCGGGAATCTATGTTCTTCCACTCTTTCATTTAAGACATGAGCTTTGTTCATCCTGTACCTGCACGCGGGACATCTATATGCCTCCATTTTTACAAAATCATACTATATGCCTCCATGACACGCGGGACATCTAGCATTAAGGTGGCGTGTCATGCAAGAAAATGGAGATATGCAGTGCGTAAGTGAGTCGTGCACTTTGATGGCACCTAGTACTACGCAATATTTTTTCTCCTCGATGGCATGTGAATAGTGCACGTACTCAATGACAGAGCACGGGATGGTAGCCATGGATATGGTCGGCCCTTTTTGAAGAGAGTAATAATAAATACGTAACTTTGATGTGTCCCGTCAACTCGCAGAACGATGAGAAGCTTGCTTACTACGCCTTCTCCCTCGCCAACGCGTGCGCGGTGGCTCGCAGCACAAGGAGAAACTTTTGCTTACAAGCGGTGGACGTGCAGCAGTTCATTTGGTGTCAGATTGCCAGAAGTAGTACCATCATTATTGTTCGACTTCCGGAAGAGGAGAAGAGCCAAGCGCAAGGTCACCTACTAACCTAGTACAGTACTACTATAGCCAAAGCTGGTCCACCTTTTTAGAGCATGGTTAATTAATATAGGCGGCTCTTGCAGCGGTACATCATTTAGAGCAAGTACTCTCTTCGTAGGATCAAAGGAAGTGAAACAAAAGTTGGAGTGCTTGCTAGATTGCCAATTAAAACATGATTACATAGGGAAAAAATCCTATAGCATTTTATCCTATGAATCAAACGGCCAATGTAGGAAAATTATGAGGGGGGGGGGTCTCTCCAACAGTGTTCCTCGGCTCGCACCTAACATCACGGTGGTCGAACTTGGAGTCTTTCATCTGGTACACGTGGCATCTCAAATCTGGTACTCCAATATTAGGTTGGCTCTATGTGATGTGGCAACTTCATATACTAACCGGATGCTGGCTATACTACTACGGTACTCACACTCCAAGAAGTGACTCAAAAACCATTCATAAATTGAGTCCGTGACACGCATTTGCAAATGTACCATTCATTACATACAACAAGTCATCAACACACAACGACAACGATGATACATGTTGGATTATAGATTATTTCCAACAAAACATTCTAGTAAATACTGAAGTTTTCATCACCCAACAAATAACAAGCAATGAAATGAACTTCAACTCAACCAATCCTTGGCGTTGGAAACGCTTGCTTTGAACCATAGGTGCTCTGGGAAGGGCCAGCTATTGTCAATATCGAGAGCAACGCAGGACTGATCATCCAGGCTGAAGCGGCATATATAAGGAGCAGGGTAGGGAACCACCGCAATGTCCAAGGTATAGATACAGTTGCTTCTCATAAATGGTAGTAACGTTGTGTCAACAGCCGTTGGATCGCCTTTAACCATCATTGGATAGTTTGGTCCAAGGAAGAGCGAGTTTGCTCCAAGACTATCAATACTGTACCAGGGAGAAGGTGTTGGCGCTAGCACACCAATATCCATCCCGAATAACCTGCAACGGGTGTTGGAATAGGTCCGGAGAGGGCGACCATGGGAGACAACACGTGCTCCCTCAGTAGTAACAATCTCAGTGCACTGTATACATACAAGAAGGGGTGATCCATCGGAATTAGTTGCCAGCCGCCACTGAGTATATAAGTCCTGCTCGTCCTCATGATCGTGATCATCACCATCGTCATCTCCCCCTTGGTTATAAATTTTTTCAAGTATAGGTGGTGGAATGTTCACATGACCTTGGAAACACAAGAAGAAGGTTAATTAGTAAAGGGAAACTTGCTAACCCGCATGCATGTGGATGAAACAATTATAATTACGGTGGAAGACAAACGTACCGAAACAACGAGGATCCCATGCAAAAACAATGCCACGAGTGGTGGAAGCAAACACAAGATCCTCGTATTTAATTGCATCATAGTACTCATCATCCGTGTACAGAAACTGATTTTTGAGCAATATCCATGGACGAACCGTGGAATCAGTAACGATGGCAACAAGCTTGTCGAATATAGCAACAACTTCATAGTTCTCGTAATTCGAAGAGCGGTTGCGAACTTGACAAATTGCTATCTTCCGTAGACGACAGCCACCATGATCGTATTTGAACGTACGTAGATCATCTGTGTGCTCAACCTTAGGGCACTCTGAGATATTTGGAAGTGGAATCCGCTGACAAGTGTACACATTCACAAGTTCCCACTCGCAATTGTACCCAATATAAACAACCCAATCTCCATTTGCGCCAGCCAAGGCCTTACCCTAAGCGATGGCATCTTGACATCACACGTATCATTATCAAGCGGCATCAACTTGCACAAGGTGAGGCCTCCGTCGTCCGCGCCCATGCGAACAGGCTTATAGCGAAGAAGATAAGGGAGATCAAACCGCTCCTGGACCCTTGGGTTACTTGTAATGATGTTATTAGTTGAGTCGAGAATGTTCTTGAACGAACCTGCCATGCTAGCCGAGGTGATGACGTCGCACCGATCAATGAGTTCCCCCACCACATCATCTTTCAGATCGGGGCAAGAATAACGGGGTCGTTTCCGTCTTGTTCCCTCCATGGAGAAGATGATCGAGCAATGGCAGAAGGAAGGGTGAAGGAAAATGGAGGAGGGAGGAAGAGCGTACGACAGCAGTTCCAAATCGAGAGGGAAAGGCGAAGAGTCGGTGGACGGTTGCCAGTTTGCCATGGTACACGAAGAGGCGCCCCGGCCTACACGTCCTTTCGGAAATTGTACAAAAGGACTCGCCGTCATCTCACTGACATGTTGGAAAGGGACCACATGTCAACGAAACATGGTGTGTAATTTCTCGTGCAAAATGCGATCTGGCCGCGTTGGCCCGAAGTGCCGTATTATTTCTCGACTTTATTATTTTAATGGCGTGCCGTTCAGTTTTGAAGCATGACTAACTGGTACTGTTTGTAGAGAAAATATAAACTACTCTACCACTACTCCACCTCTAGTACTAGTAGTATAAAAAAGATATATAGGCTGGAGCTTCAGAGCTTTCTGGCTAAGGGCTGCCCACTTGCTTCTCACATTATCACCCTCTCTCCAGATCTAAAAAAGACGGCCTGTCTCTCCCTCCTCACCAGTGGTCACAGATCCGCGGGGGAAGAAAAGGACGTGCAGTGTTGACGCACTCGTCATCGGCGAGCGAGGTCACGCATTGACGACAAGGCCGTCCTCTCAGACCTAGCGCCCGCGCGGGATGGCCTCCGTCCCCAAGCTCGCTACCGTAGTGCATGCAGATGACGACGACCACGAGCGAAGCCACTTCCCGCCGACCCTCAGGTATGCTACCTCTTTTCGAACCATACCCTTGTTCTATTGCCCCATCTGCCATGTCGCTGCATGTGGATCTTTTTACACTCCACCATCTTCCCAATTTGCTATCCTCTGCTCTGCTGGTCACGCAGACGAAAACCTTAATTTGCATTATTAAAGGAAACCCTACTTCATGCAGACTAATACATGTCTGGGTTGAATAAGGAAAGGAAGGGAGATTGTACTGTCCAAGAGAGTAGGCACCGAACCCGCATCTAGGTTGAAAAGGGGAAAATCAGTAGCTAAGGAACGAGTCTCGTGTCTCTTGGTTGAAGAAGGGTAGAAAGGCATGACAACGCAATAGACAATGACCAGGTCGATCGGTTTGTTGTCCTCACATAGGAAAAAGGTGGCCAAACATAACAAAAATGGGACGTAATCCACATATGCTGCCTGGATATTTGTTGCTCTAGGCAACCATACCTCCCTCACCACTCTATGTGTCCGTGGAGGTACATCGTACTGGTGCGCCCACTGTCCGAGTGGGCCTCCCATGCTCTTATTGTCGCTTTTTTGCTGTTAGTATAACACCAGCAGTCAAGTCAAGCAATGCTACTGCTAAAGTGATGCCACATTTAACTAATGCGGCACTCAGTCTCATGCCACCGATAAATTTAAGCAATGCCATTTAATGTCACTGGATTATTTTAGGGTTAGCTGTTGATTGTGGATGTATTAAAGATTTTTCAGCTAAGGCATTCTAATGATGTTGCATAGCCAGTATACCAACGATGAAACTTGTTACTACCTTCAGATTTTTGCACTGTTAATGCCTATAGATTACATACCTCACTTTCATGAGATAAGTTAATTTTTTTGTACAGTGTTACCAAAATGCCAAGGCGCTGATGTCATTTTATTTTGGTTAAACTGCACAAAAAATTATGAAGACAAGAGGAAAGGTCAAGAGTGGGTACCTCCTCCTCCGGCTGTTCTCTTGATTCGTTCGATCAAGTTTTTATGTTTCATCAATTATCAAGATTGGGATAGCAATTTTTAAGGTCCCTCGAGTTCGAAATGATATTTACCTTGGAGGTACATGGTTTGCAATTTTTTTCTACTGTCATTAGTTATAATGCTAGTTACCTTCAGACTTTTGTATTTGGTTTAGTGCTCATGCACAGCTAGTATACCAATGCTGAAACTTGTTACCTTTACATTTTGTATTGTTAATTATTATAGAAATCTTCCAGTGCCAGAGTTTATTGAAATCTGTTTAGTAAAACCATTGTACTGTACCCTGTAATAAAATAACTACTCTACTGTTGCACTAGCCACTAGATTAGTGTATATTTGTAGTATTCGAAATTTCGAATGATGTTGCATTAGCGTATGGACATAAATAAAGTGTGGCAAGCTTTCCCGGATATGTGCTCAAGAAAACTACTACCTGTTTTTCTAAATACTAGACGTTTGGGTACCTTTAACTGAACTGCGAAAACGTCTTATTTAAGGAATAGAGGGTGTAGAGTTCACTCAAATTATCCCGGTAAAGCTAGTCACACCTTTGTTAAAATTAATGTTCATTATGTTATCGGAGGAGGTCTGTAAGTACGTCTCTAATGCATGTCGACTACATACCTGACATCATGATGTAATGTTAAGTCATTTCCTTTTGTACATTGTCACTGAATTGTAAAGGCGGTGATGGCATTTTATTTTAGTTGAACTGCACAAAATATGCTTAAAAGAAGAGGAAAGCTCAGGAATCGATCATTCTTTCAGAAAGAACTATATATGCCTTTCTGACATTAGTCGTTGTTGCCTTATTTATTCCTTCAAACAGGTGGTTAGAAACAGTCTTGCTACGTTTTCCCATTAAGAAATTGGAATGCTTAAAGTCTATGCTTCAACTAGTGCCACTTTTATAGTAATCACACTTTCAATATCTATGCAAATAGGGATGCTCGATTTTAGTGGAACTGCACAAAAATTCCAACTGGTTCAACATTAGGAGCATGTTTTCTTCCAAACCTTTATATCCAATTGGTGGCACTATGAGCTGTTCATTAAGAAGGTACATGGTTTGCTACTATCTTGCTAATCTTTTTGTACTTTCGTTAGATAGTAATACTAGTGGTTTGCATGTGAATTTATTGGCAGGGTGGACCTACATTGGAGGTGCAGGACATGATTCAATGATTGGATGCTCAATTTCGGTTGTATTGATTTCACCTCTTCCATCACTGCGAACATGGATATCCTTGGTCTGATGAAGAATAAGCGCTATATTTCTGCTCTGAACCAGCAAATCAATTCAGTATGAAATTGTCCAGGGCAAAACATGACTGTATCAAATTCTCGAGTGCAAAACATGACAGATGCTAAGCGGAAGATACATGTTTAAACCGAAAATACAAGGTGGGGTATATGTTTACTAGCTGCTTGATATTTGTGCAGACAGAGATGTCTGCCCGTTGCTATTTGGCAAAAACACAAAGTGACCGCAATTTTGGTTGAATTGCACAAGAGAATAGTATAGTCACTGCATGCAGTGCCATTTGAAAATAGACACAGAAAGATTGGATAGTCACTTCATGGACTGCAGAAAAGTAGTACTATACTATTTATTGGCCAACACTAGGTGCTTCATTGCTTTGGTCTGATTATACAATGGGCATCATTTTGCCTAAGTTAAAGTTTGTATTCTGAAAATAGTCTCGCCGTGTGATCGAGAGAAGACCAAATCATATTGCAGTGGATGTTCCTCCATCATGTGTGGTTCATTCTCATGGTTCCAGCTGTTGGTGAAACCACTTACGTTTGCAAGAGGAATTGTAGACTTCACAAACAAATTTGTCTTTCATTCTGTACTGAATG
Organism: Triticum aestivum; assembly: GCF_018294505.1. NCBI lineage: Eukaryota > Viridiplantae > Streptophyta > Magnoliopsida > Poales > Poaceae > Triticum > Triticum aestivum. The sequence goes on along the minus strand of NC_057814.1, from coordinate 390,433,501 downwards.
TGCCAAGAGAAGCATCCATGTTAGTAGGCAGAACAGATGTTTTTTCTAGATCTTTGCTTTTGGTTCCACATATTTGTATATGATCTGTGAATCATTGAGATGCATTAACATGTTGATCTTATGTATGGGAATCGTACTAGTTGGTTTTAGTTGCGACGCAAGATCCGAAGTGGCTGATCTTTGCTTTTGGAGCTACATATTTGTATATGATCTGTGAATCATTGAGATGCATTAACAGTTCCTTATATCTATTCGCTCAGTGTTTACAAGTTACTAATCGATCACTAGCTAGCCTACTAATGCGCTCCTGGCAGTTTTAGTTGCGACGCAAGATCCGAAGTGGCAGTTTTTTGAATAAAAATCCTACCTCTGAAGAAACTGACAAGCTGCTCTGAAGAAAATGCCATGCGAATCAGAAGAAACTGCCAGCAAAAACATTCGCAAATGCCTTATCTCCCAGCTAAAGTTCTTCAACAAATGCCCTTGGCTGCGACTCGTTGCATGCTGCTCCGCGCACTAGCAGCGAGCGATTTTGAGTGCCTGCATGCAGCCGGCCATAATTAAGGCAGCTAACTGATACGAAAAAAGATGCGCTTTAATTGTTGCAGGCCTTTTAAATCCGTGGAATCATTATTGACAAGGAGGGAGATGATTCGAGTGCACTCGTTCGACCGTCATGCTGGCGTGCGACCCACCACGGCCAGGACGGGACGGCATAGTCAGAATTTCAGTTTCTCTAGTTTTCCATGGCAAGCTAGCGCGCTAAGCCATGCCTGCTTAATTATGCATTGAATTCCGATGACCGTCGCGCTACCTTCCGCCTATAAGTACTGTTTCCCGGCCTTCTATGGTGGCACCGTGCCCCAACTCGCCCTATCCTCATATGCCCACACCGGCCCGACGTCGCTAGCCACTTATCCTCGCTCTCGCCACGTCCGCCATGCCCCCGCCCGTCCGTGATAGGCGAGGCCGGAGGCGGTCACCGTCGGAACTAGTGTTCGGTTTTTCACCGGAAGGCAGACGAAGGGAGGAGGCATTCTATCGGTCTTTAGATGGCAATGCGGAGATTGAGGACTTGTTGGAGCACGACCACCTGGCGGAGGAGCAGGAGTTGTTGGAGCGCGACCGCTTGGCGGAGGAGCAGCGTATCGCCGATTTGCGCCGCCAGCGGGACATGGAGCAGCAGGGCACCGACGCTCTGAGTCGCGAGCAGAGTGCCTGCAACTAGGCCGACTACATGGAGGCCGACACCCGGCAAATAGCCCTGGAGGCTGTCAGGCACGCACGCATTCGCGACGCTGATTTTTACTACCAGCTCGTCAAGTGGGTTTCCCGCTTAGAAGCCAAAGCTTCGGTGGACCACGCCGGCATGGAAAGGGCCAACGCACGCGAGCAAACCGCCCTATCGCACCTCTGGCAAGTCCGAGGCGAGGCGGAGGACGCCGGTGCCGGTGTTTAGCGTCTACCGCAAATGGCGGCCGGCATCGTCTAGTTAGCTAAGAGTAAGTTAGTACTTGTACGCTACTAGAGTATTAGTCGGAGTAGATAGTTAACTTGGCTATGATGGTTGTCAACGTGGAAGTTCAGTACTCTATATGTGGATCAGACCTGTTACTTTGCTCTGAATGTTGAACTTTCCATTTGAACGTATGGAATGGGCTGTTATGTTTTTAAATGGGTTGTATTTGTCCTCCATGGGTTTAGAGGCTGACTTGTGGGCCTACCAAGTTGACGCGTACACAATCAGGAGATGATTGCACGTGGAGAGGATGACAGTAGGGACCAGCCAAGGTCATGCAGTACGCAAGCAAGTGCCTCCTTATTTCAAGCCAATAAAAAAAATGGCTCCTCCTAATGGATTTGTGACATCTGGGTCCCATGCCATTGTCAACGTAGTCAATAAACGAGAGAATTGCACAACGAGCGGCTGACACCAGGGACCCAGCAGCTTGCCCAGTTATTTTTGTTTTGGGTTAATTTGATAAATGCCACTCCAAATCTGGCGTTTCTGAGAAATGCCACTGCAATTTCCAAACTTTGAAAAATGCCATTTCATGCCATTTCCAGTGGCATTTTTCGAAGTCTGGAGTGGCGTTTTTCAAAGTTTGCAAATTGCAGTGGCGTTTTCCAAAGTTTGCAAAAATTGCAATGGCATTTTTCAAAGTTTGGAAATTGTGGTGGCATTTTTATGAATCACCATAATTGGAGTGGCATTTATCTAATTTGTTTTTGAGACGGAAGCAGGGTGTCAACTGGGCTGTGCGGGGCACTCTGGCCTGTCTAGACAGCCTTCTCTTTTATGTTTACCACAGACCAGCCCAGTAGTTTTTTTTTCTTTCTGAAAATGGCTAGCCCAGTTTTTTTGTGATTTGCCAAGTAAGTCGCTCTGTCAGGCCTGCTGGGCTGCAAATCTTTCAAGACGAGGAGAGCTTCATTCGGCTGGCCGAGAAAATGGCCTACCAGTAATGAGAAATGAGATGTACATTTTTAAAACACATCAAACCGGCAATTAGTTTCAAATTTCTTATTTTCATTTCGAGATTTTAAATTGCATTAATTTTTATGCGTGGACAATTTGTTGGATTTTATATTGATATACATTTATTTATAAAATCAGTTTGAATGTGACTCAAAATTTCGGGATTAAAAACAGTTCGGACCGCACCGAAATATGCAAAATTTCGTATAATTTTTTAACCGTGGCCACAATATGGGCTGTAATGCTAACAAAAAGAATATGGGCTCCAAACAAACCTTAAGAATTAGCAAATGGGGTATAAATTATTAGAAATAATGGCAGATGGGTTGTATGCTGTTTTCCACAGATTTGAGGCTTTCCTAAAAAAAGGTTGACGCACAAGCAATGACTGTTGGATGTCCATCCAACGGCCGTCGTGCTTCTTCCATCTCTGCTCTTCTTGCTCCAACCGCTCAAACAAGCACCGGCGGGACTGCCTGCTCCCTCCTCCCCGCGGCCGGCTGTGCTGCCGCGTAGGCCTCACCGCCCCACCATACTCCCATCGCTGGCCTAGCCATCCCTCTACTCACCCACACCTGCTGTTATTCTCCGGCGACGGCAGACGAACCAGTAAACCCTCGTACAGTCATACTCCCCTCCGCGTGGGAAACAACTGCCGAGTCTTCCCTGCCTCCGTGTCGTTCCCTTCCTAGGCCTCGCCATCATCCACCGCCCTGGTGCTCTCGGCGCGACCTGGTCAACGTGGTCAACGACCGACATCCATCAGAAGTGGACTGTACGTGGAGTGGCTGACAGCTGGGTCCATGGCCGCACGCAAGGAAATGCCTCCTTATTACGCGCAAAATAATGATTCCTCCACCTAACATCTGGGACCCACTGAAAGGGCCTCTGTATTTCGCGAAAAAACGTTACCGCCGCTGATAGCTCGGACCCACCAGCTATATCTTCGCACGCAAGGAAGTGCCTCCTTATTACGCACAAAAAAATGAATGCTCCCCCTGCTAGCTGGGACCCAGTATAGTGGCAGGCTGACTTGTGGGCGTACTAAGTTGACGAGGACGGAGGGCTTTATCAACTTAGTCAATATGCACGATTCTAGCTCCAGTGACCGTACGATGTCCATCCAACGGCCGTAGTGCTTCTTCAACCTCTGGTCTTCTTGCTCCAGCCGCCCAAACCAGCGCCGGTCGTGCCTCGTGCTCCTGCCTCCCGTGGCCGGCTACGATGCGGCGGAGGCCTCACCGCCCCCTACTACTCCCACCGCTGGCCAGGCCTTCCCTCTACTCACCCACACCCCCTGTTATTCTGCGGCGACGGCAGCCTCACACCGGAGCGAACCAGTGAACCCTCACACTCCTCTACGCGTGGGCATCCACTACCGCGTCTTCCCCGCCTCCACATCGTCCCCTTCCTAGGCCTCGCCGTCGTCCACCGCCCTGGTGCTCTCGGCGCGGCGTGGTCAACGTGGTCAAGGAACGACTTCCATCGGAAGAGTACTGTACGTGGAGAGGCAGACAGCTGGGTCCACGGCAGCAGCAAGGAAGTGCCTCCTTATTACGCGAAAAATAATTATTCCTCCACTTGACAGTAGGGACACACCGGACGGTCCACCATATTTGGCAAAAAAAACGTTTCCCCCCTGACTGCTAGGACCCACCGGACGGGCCACCGTATTTCGCGAAAAAATGTTCCCCCCGCTGTCAGCTCGGACCCACCGGAAGTGCCGCCTTATTACGCACAAAAAAACGAATACTCCCCCTGCTATTTGGGACCCACCTTGGTGGGTGGCTGACTTGTGGGCCTACTAAGTTGACGGGGATGGAGTGCTTTGTCAACTTAGTCAATATGAACGATTCTAGCTCTAGTGACCGTACGATGTACATCCAACGGTCGTAGTGCTTCTTCAACCTCTGGCCTTCTTGCTCTAGCTGCCCAAAGCAGCGCCGGTCGTGCCACATGCTCCTGCCTCCCGTGGCCGGCTGCGATGTGGCGGAGGCCTCACCGCCCCCTACTACTCCCACCGCTGGCCAGGCCATCCCTCTACTCAGCCACACCCCCTGTTATCCTGCGGTGACGGCAGCCTCACACCGCAGCGAACCAGTGAACCCTCATACTCCTCTACACGTGGGCATCCACTACCACGTCTTCCCTGGCTCCGCGTTGTCCCCTTCCTAGGCCTCGCCTTCATCCACCTCCTTGGTGCTCACGGCGCGGCGTGGTCAATGTGGTCAATGACTGACTTCCATCAAAAGAGTATTGTACGTGGAGTGGCTGACAGCTGGGTCCACGGCAGCCACAAGGAAGTGCCTCCTTATTACGCGCAAAATAATTATTCCTGTACCTGACAACGGGGACCCACCGGACGGGCCACCGTATTTCGCGAAAAAAAAATTTCCCCCCTGACTGCTGGGACCCACCAGCTACATCTTCGCACACAAGGAAGTGCGTCCTGGCAAAAAAAACGATTCGCCCCCGTGACTGCCGGGACCCACCAGCTATATCTTCGCACGCAAGGAAGTGCCTGACAGTCGGGACCCACCTGGTCGAAGCGTGCGTAGCGTTGTCATTCTGGTCGCGAACGTGTACGTACATACTGGTCGATGTAGAGCGCGCACGTGTCATAGTTGAGGCGCGCATGTAGCATGTTGATACGTCCATTTTGCATCATGCTTTTACTTCGATATTTATTGCATTATGGGCTGTTATTACACATTATGTCACAATACTTATGCCTATTCTCTCTTATTTCGCAAGGTTTACATAAAGAGGGAGAATGCCGGCAGCTGGAATTCTGGGCTGGAAAAGGAGCAATTATTAGAGACCTATTCTGCACAACTCCAAAAGTCCTGAAACTCCACGGAAGTTATTTTTGGAAATAATAAAAAATACTGAGCGAAGAAAATACCAGAGGGGGCCCACAACCTGGCCACGAGGGTGGGGGTGCGCCCTACCCCCCTGGGTGTGCCCCCTGCCTCGTGGGCCCCCTGGTGGCCCTCCGGTGCCCATATTCTGCTATATGAAGTGTTTCGTCCGAAGAAAAATCATAAGCAAGCTTTCGGGACGAGACTCCGCTGCCACGAGGCGGAACCAATCTAGGGCTCTGGCAGAGCTGTTCTGCCGGGGACACTTCCCTCCGGGAGGGGGAAATCATCGCCATCGTCATCACCAACGCTCCTCTCATCGGGAGGGGGCCAATCTCCATCAACATCTTCACTGGCACCATCTCCTCTCAAACCCTAGTTCATCTCTTGTATCCAATTCTTGTCTCTAAGTCTGAGATTGGTAGTTGTAGGTTGCTAGTAGTGTTGATTACTCATTGTAGTTGATGCTAGTTGGTTTATTTGGTGGAAGATCATATGTTCAGATCCATTATGCACATTAATACCCCTCTGATTATGAACATGAATTGCTTTGTGAGTAGTTACGCTTGTTCCTGAGGACATGGGAGAAGTCTTGCTATTAGTAGTCATGTGAATTCGGTATTCGTTCGATATTTTGATGAGATGTATGTTGTCTCTTCTCTAGTGGTGTTATGTGAACGTCGACTACATGACACTTCACCATTATTTGGGCCTAGAGGAAGGCATTGGGAAGTAATAAGTAGATGATGGGTTGCTAGAGTGACATAAGCTTAAACCCTAGTTTATGCGTTGCTTCGTAAGGGCTGATTTGGATCCATATGTTTCATGCTATGGTTAGGTTTACCTTAATACTTATTTTGTAGTTGCGGATGCTTGCAATAGGGGTTAATCATAAGTGGGATGCTTGTCCAAGTAGGACAGCACCCAAGCACTGGTCCACCCACATATCAAATTATCAAAGTACCGAACGTGAATCATATGAACGTGATGAAAACTAGCTTGACAATAATTCTCATGTGTCCTCGGGAGCGCTTTTCTCTATATAAGAGTTTGTCCAGGCTTGTCCTTTGCTACAAAAAGGATTGGGCCACCTTGCTGCACTTTATTTACTTTTGTTACTTGTTGCTCGTTACAAATTATCTTATCACAAAACTATCTGTTACCTATAATTTCAGTGCTTGTAGAGAGTACCTTGCTGAAAACCGCTTATCATTTCCTTCTGCTCCTCGTTGGGTTCGACACTCTTACTTATCGAGAGGACTATGAAAGATCCCCTATACTTGTGGGTCATCAAGACTCTTTTCTTGCGCCGTTGCCGGGGAGTGAAGCGCCTTTGGTAGGTGGAATTTGGTAAGGAAAAATTTATATAGTGGGCTGAAATTTACTGTCACTTGTTACTATGGAAAGTAATCCTCTGAGGGGATTGTTCGGGGTATCTTTGCCCCGAACAGTAGAGCAAAGAGTTGCTCCTCAACCTACTGAACCTACTGAAATGAAAATGTCTACTTTGAAATTCCCTCGGGTGTGATAGAGAAACTGCTAGCTAATCCTTTTGCAGGAGATGGAACATTACATCCTGATGAGCACCTAATATATGTGGATGAAGTTTGTGGATTATTTAAGCTTGCAGGTATGCCCGATGATGTTATCAAGAAGAAGGTATTCCCTTTATCTTTGAAGGGAGATGCATTGACATGGTACAGGCTATGTGATGATATGGGATCATGGAACTACAAGAGATTGAAATTGGAATTTCCTCAGAAGTTTTATCCTATGCATCTTGTTCATCGTGATCGTAATTATATATACAATTTTTGGCCTCGCGAAGGAGAAAGCATCACTCAAGCTTGGGGGAGGCTTAAGTCAATGTTATATTCATGCCCCAATCATGAGCTGTCAAGAGAAATGATTATTCAAAATTTTTATGCTCGGCTTTCTGACAACAATCGCACCATGCTCGATACTTCTTGTGCTGGCTCTTTTATGATGAAGACTATTGAATTCAAATGGGATTTATTGGAAAGATTAAACGCAACTCTGAAGATTGGGACCTCGACGAAGGTAAGGAGTCAGGTATAACACCTAAGTTTGATTGTGTTAAATCTTTTCTGGAGACCGATGTTTTCCGTAAATTCAGCACTAAATATGGACTTGACTCTGAGATAGTAGCTTCTTTTTGTGAATCTTTTGCTACTCACGTTGATCTCCCTAAGGAGAAGTGGTTTAAATATCATCCTCCCATAGAAGTAAAAGTAGTTGAACCTATTAAAGTTGAAGAAAAGACTATCCCTTATAATGATCCTATTGTTCCTACTACTTATGTTGAGAAACCACCTTTCCCTGTTAGGATAAAGAATCATGCTAAAGCTTCAACTGTGGTTCATAAAAGCAATATTAGAACTTATACACCTCCTGAGCAAGTTAAAGTTGAACCTAATATTGCTATTGTTAAAGATCTCTTGGCTGATAATATCGATGGGCATGTTATTTACTTCTGTGATGAGACTGCTAGAATTGCTAAACCTAGTGCTAAAGATAAACATAGACATGTGGTAGGCATGCCTGTTATTTTTGTTAAAATAGGAGATCATTGTTATCATGGCTTGTGTGATATGGGTGCTAGTGCTAGTGCAATACCTATTGACTTATACGAAGAAATTATGCATGATATTGCACCCGCTGAGTTAAGCTTGCCAATAGAGATACTATTTCACCAATTGAGATTGTTAGAGATGTTGAAGTCTTGTGTGGGAAAACTAAATATCCTGCTGATTTTCTTGTTCTTGGTTCCCCACAAGATAGCTTTTGTCCCATTATATTTGGTAGACCCTTCTTAAACACTGTTAATGCTAAGATAGACTGCGAAAAGGATGTTGTTACCATTGGTCTAGGTGATATGTCTCATGAGTTTAACTTTTCTAAATTTCGTAGACAACACCGTGAAGAGGAATTGCCTAGCAAAGATGAAATTATTGGTCTTGCTTCTATTGCCATACCTCCTAGTGATCCTTTAGAACAATATTTGCTAGACCATGAAAATGATATGTTTATGAATGAAAGAAGGGAAATAGATGAAGTGTTCCTCAAACAGGGACCTATTCTGAAACACAACTTGCCTGTCGAAATCCTAGGGGATCCTCCTCCACCCAAGGGTGATCCTGTGTTTGAGCTTAAACCATTACCTGATACTCTTAAATATGCTTATCTTGATGAAAAGAAGATATATCCTATTATTATTAGTGCTAACCTTTCAGAGAAGGAGGAAGAAAAGTTATTGAAAACTCTGAAGAAGCACCGTGCTGCTATTGGATATACTCTTGATGATCTTAAGGGCATTAGTCCCACTCTATGCCAACACAAAATAAATTTGGAGAAAGATGCCAAGCCAGTTACTAATCACCAACGACGCCTGAATCCTAAGATGAAAGAAGTGGTAAGAAAGGAAATACTAAAGCTCCTTGAGGCAGGTATAATCTATCCCGTTGCTGATAGTCAGTGGGTAAGTCCTGTCCATTGTGTTCATAAGAAGGGAGGTATTACTGTCGTTCCTAATGATAAAGATGAATTGATTCTGCAAAGAATTATTACAGGTTATAGGATGGTAATTGATTTATGCAAATTAAATAAAGCTACTAAAAAAGATCATTACCCCTTACCTTTCATTGATCAAATGCTAGAAAGATTATCCAAACATACACATTTTTGCTTTCTAGATGGTTATTCTGGTTTCTCTCAAATACCTGTGTCAGCTGATGATCAAGCTAAGACCACATTTACTTGTCCTTTCGGTACTTTTGCTTATAGACGTATGCCTTTTGGTTTATGTAATGCACCTACTACCTTTCAAAGATGCATGATGGCTATATTCTCTAACTTTTGTGAAAAGATTTGTGAGGTTTTCATGGACGATTTCTCCGTTTATGGATCCTCTTTTGATGATTGCTTGAGCAACCTTGATCGATTTTTGCAGAGATGTGTAGAAACTAATCTTGTCTTGAATTGGGAGAAGTACCACTTTATGGTTAATGAAGGTATTGTCTTGGGGCATAAAATTTCTGAAAGAGATATTGAAGTTGATAAAGCTAAAGTTGATGCTATTGAAAAGATGCCATGTCCCAAGGACATCAAAGGTATAAGAAGTTTCCTTGGTCACGCTGGATTTTATAGGAGGTTCATTAAGGACTTCTCAAAAAATTCTCGGCCTCTGACTAATCTATTGCAAAAAGATATACCATTTGTCTTCGATGATGATTGTGTAGAAGCATTTGAAATACTTAAGAAAGCATTAATCTCTGCACCTATTGTTCAGCCACCTGATTGGAATTTACCCTTTGAAATTATGTGTGATGCTAGCGATTATGCTGTAGGTGCTGTTCTAGGGCAAAGAGTTGATAAGAAATTAAATGTTATTCAATATGCTAGTAAAACTCTAGACAATGCCCAGAGAAATTATGCCACTACTGAAAAAGAATTTTTAGCAGTTGTATTTGCTTGTGATAAGTTCAGACCTTATATTGTTGATTGTAAAGTAACTATTCACACTGATCATGCTGCTATTAAATATCTTATGGAAAAGAATGATGCTAAACCTAGACTTATTAGATCGGTTCTCTTGCTACAAGAATTTGATTTGCATATTATTGATAGAAAGGGAGCTGAGAACCCCGTTGCAGACAACTTGTCTAGGTTAGAAAATGTTCTTGATGACCCACTACCTATTGATGATAGCTTTCCTGATGAACAATTAAATGTCATAAATGCTTCTCGTACTACTCCTTGGTATGCTAATTATGCTAATGACATTGTTGCTAAATTCATACCACCTAGTTTCACATACGAGCAAAAGAAAAAGTTTTTCTATGATTTGAGACATTACTTCTGGGATGACCCGCATCTTTATAAAGAAGGAGTAGATGGTGTTATTAGATATTGTGTACCTGAACATGAACAGGAACAGATCCTACGCAAGTGTCACTCCGAGGCTTATGGAGGACACCACGCTGGAGATAGAACTGCACATAAGGTATTGCAATCCAGTTTTTATTGGCCTACTCTCTTCAAGGATGCCCGTAAGTTTGTCTTATCTTGTGATGAATGTCAAAGAATATGTAATATTAGTAGATGTCAAGAAATGCCTATGAATTATTCACTTGTTATTGAACCATTCGATGTTTGGGGCTTTGATTATATGGGACCGTTTCCTGCCTCTAATGGATATACACATATTTTAGTTGCTATTGATTACGTTACTAACTGGGTAGAAGCTATTCTAACTAGTAGTGCTGATCATAACACTTCTATTAAGATGCTTAAAGAAGTTATTTTTCCGAGGTTTGGAGTCCCTAGATATTTAATGACTGATGGTGGTTCACATTTTATTCATGGTGTTTTTCGTAAAATGCTTGCTAAGTATGACGTTAATCATAGAATTGCATCTCCATATCACCCACAGTCTAGTGGTCAAGTAGAATTGAGTAACAGAGAACTCAAATAAATTTTGCAAAAGACTGTTAATAGATCTAGAAAGAATTGGTCCAAGAAACTTGATGATGCATTATGGGCATATAGAACTGCATATAAAAATCCTATGGGTATGTCTCCGTATAAAATGGTTTATGGAAAAGCATGTCACTTACCTCTCGAACTAGAACATAAGGCATACTGGGCTATTAAAGAGCTCAATTATGATTTCAAACTTGCCGGTGAGAAGAGGCTATTTGACATTAGCTCACTTGATGAATGGACAACCCAGGCTTATGATAATGCCAAACTGTTTAAAGAAAAAGTTAAAAGATGGCATGACAAAAGGATACAAAAGCGTGAGTTTAATGTAGGTGATGATGTATTATTATACAACTCTCGTTTAAGATTTTTTTGCAAGAAAACTTCTCTCTAAATGGGAAGGTCCTTACGTTATCGAGGAGGTCTATCGTTCCGGTGCCATAAAAATCAACAACTTCGAAGGCACAAATCCGAAGGTGGTGAACGGTTAAAGAATCAAACATTATATCTCAGGTAATCCTATAAATGTTGAAACCAATGTTATTGAAACCGTAACCCCGGAGGAATACATAAGAGACACTTTCCAGAACGTTTCAGACTCCGAAAAGGAATAGGTATGTGGTACGGTAAGTAAACCGACTCCAAAACAGTTCTAATGGCAATTTTTCTTCGTTTTGGAATATTTAGAAAAATAGAAAAATAAGAAGCAGTCCGGCAAGGACACGAGGCCTCCATGAGGGTGGAGGGCGTGCCCCCTGCCTCGGGGGCACCTCGCGCACTCTCTGGACTCCGTTTTCTTGCATGTTACGTATTTTGGTCGGTAAAAATTCATTATATATTCTCCCAAAGTTTTTGACCACCGTATCACGCAATTGTCCTCTGTTGTTGTTTTGAGCTGTATTTCTGACAGATCAAGATCATCATGACGTCTCCAAGTGCCCCCAAGGACAAGTTCTTCGAGAAGGTCGTCAACCCCTACCTCGCGGAGGTGCTGCAACACCCTCAAACCATTGAGATGCATGAGGGGGTGCTTCACATCCGCGATGTTGAGGGACCCAGGAGGACCGGAAGCGTGGAGACAAGGCTTGAGGCAATGGAGCAACAAGTTTTCAAGTGCCAGGAGATGGTGGAGCATGGACTTGACTCCAATCACATAATGATCACGGAGTTCACCAACAACCACAAGCTGGATGCCAAGGACATTGGGGAGGCCATCTTCAAGCTCCACGAGAAAATCGAGCACCTCCAAGCCCAAATCTATGACCTGCAAAACCAAAACTGTGAGTATAAATATAGATTCAAGAGGATGAGTTTGGCTGCAGATTTAAGGATCCCGGAGACTCGATCATCCTTCTATGATGGTGAGCCTATGCCTTGGAAGATGGACGACAAGCCTACGTCATCAACAACCCCTTCACCAGCAAAGGAGACATAATCACATGGTGTAACATCCCAAATTTTCAATTTGGAATGTTATACATAGATCATTCTTGCATATCATATTTTATTGCATTTTGTTTTGCGATCCTAGAAATTCTACGCAACTCAAGGACCCACGGAGAGAGTTGGGGATTTCGTTATTTTCATATTTGGGTTTTCTCAAATTTTGAAAATAGGATCATTTGTTTTAATTATTTTTCTCTCCGAAAATATTTCATATCAAAATATATGAGAGGAGATAATATGACTTCTCCACAAATAATGAAATATTGGAGGAAAAATATTAAAAACAAATATTTGATTTTATTTGAATTAGGAAAAATACGCGTTTTTCAATATTGCAATTTAGGCCCAAATAAATGTTCATCTTGTCTGGCTTATTTTTAGAGGACAGGGAAAATTTATTTTGGGATTTTTCGAGTCTGTTTAGTAGTTCTTTTGTTTGTTTTTCTGCGTGAATTTTTTTTAAATCGCGAACCGCCTTACGGGCCGTGTCCGACCCGGACACCTCAGCCTGGCCGGCCTTATAAGCCGCGGCCCCACCCGAGCCACCCCGCGAAACCCTAGCCCCGCCCCAATCCATGCTGCCGCCGCCGCCCCTCGCCGGACCTCGCCACCGCCGGAGCCGCCGCCCGTCCCGCCGTCGCCGGAGTCCCGCCGCCCCTCGCCGGACCTTGCCGCCGCCGGAGGTAGCCGCCTGCGCCGCCGCCGGTTTTCTTCGGAAAATCGTGTTTTTTTAGGAAACCGTGATTTTTTTTATAGATCGGTTTCGTTTTTTTCCGGTTTATTTATATTGCGGACGTTCGTCCATATGTTCATTTTAACGAACGGTTTTCGCCCGATAGTTACAGACAACGAACGTTCGTTCGTTAGCCTGTTCGTCAGTTTTTCTTTTTCTCGGATTTTCCGCGATTATTTTCGATCACGATTTCCGATCTGTTTTTCGTTTTAGTATAAGTTTTCGCTTGTTTATCGGAATCAGGCGATTCAAGCACCTAGAGTTTCATCTCGAAACCCTCTTTCTGTTTAACCAACTCAAACAAGTTTTTGCTACTGTAAAATTTGACTTAGGTCCAGATTAGTAAACGAAGCTTGTTTCTTTTGCCATTTGAGTTTCGTTGCTTCGTTCGATTTGATTCTTTTTGCAAACCGGAGTTCTTAAGTTGAACTTTCTGGTTAGATCTCTTATTTTGAGTTTTATTTGTGCACACTTGCTTGATTGCTTATGTACGTATTTTTTGTTTGCGATAGAGTACCCGGAGTGCGAAGCGTGCTACTACGAGTCTCTAGGTTTCACGGATCATCAGCAAGGCAAGTAACACTTTGATCATACCTCTTTACCACCTAGTTTTATTGCATTAGATCAATCCTCAAACTATTGCATGATTAGGATCTGATTAATATGTGGGTTTTGGGAAGTAGATGAGGTAGTACCTATTGCCCTGTTTACTATCAAACCTTTGGGAGTTACTTCTACGTTTGCTTATATTGCTATGCTATGCTCGTAGACGTGGATTGGGTTTGAGTGTATTTCATGACAGATGTGAGATTGTTAATTAATGGATCAACTTAAGGTGGCTACATTAATTTACATCATGGTGGATTGAGGCACCTGGAGAACCCAGTGTTGCCTGTATTTTTGGATATCCCGGAGTACCCGTGTGATCATCCTATGGACCGCCACCCAGGCTCAAAGGGATCATGAGATTATTCATGCTAGAAACTTCCGTGTGCAGCCACAAGCTATTATGGGCTTAGCATAGTTGAGTAGGTTACATGATCTCTTGAAGAGGTGGGCTAGCAGATGTAGGGGAAAGTAGGTGTAACTGTCCACCCGGAGTAAAGAGTATTGTTTCTGAAAGACTGTGTCTCGGTCATCCGTTTCTCAAACACCATGTAGTGCGAGAAATCAAGGGGAGGCGATCGAGTCTTGTGGGGAAAAGTGCACAAACCTCTGCAGAGTGTACAAACTAATCATGGTTAGCCGTGTCCCCGGTTATGGACGTCTTGAGTATCTAGTTCTTGGATTATCATGTGAATCTCATCATCATGTTACTTAATTTAATTTGATTGGGTTAATCACGTTCTTAATTGGGATTGAGTTGGAGGTACCTTCTCAATGTTTAACAACCACCATGATAGTTAAAAAAAATTATTCCTTTGTGGTAGGGAAAAATTGGCTTTTCGCAAAACTGTAACCATAAAGCTTTCCACCAGCCAAATATGCATGTAGTGATAGCATTATTCTGTTCATTACTCTCTATGTGTTACATTGCCAGCAGATTCCATGTGCTGACCCATTTTCGGGCTGCAACGTATCATGTTGCAGACTTTTCACACGACGAGTAAGGAGCCTTAGGTCGTGGTCTTATACTCAGTGATGCTGTTGGAGTTGATGGACTCACTTTATCTTCCAAGCCTTCCGCTGTTATCTTTTTAGATGGCCTTAAGCCATATTTATTTGTATTGTGTTCTCTTGAACTATTCGATGTAATAAGTGGGTGATTGCTACTCTGTTATAAATCCTTCAAAGTACTGTGCGTGTCAGCATTACCGATCCAGGGATGACACTGATGCACGGAGACTAGACTGTTTGTGGTCTGGTCGCTACAAAGATGGTATCAAAGCACACGCTGACTGTAGGACACGACCACTAAGCTAAAGCCCTAGATCACTACTCTCTTCTCATTTCTGACTCCTCTCCTTCTTCCACTCTTTTAGGTTGGCGGATGCAAGGAACAAGTTCGCGCAACCGGATGAGGATACACCTTTTGGAAGACACTTGAAGGAAGTTACTAAGTACCTGAACATCGGAATACCAAGCTTCACCGGAACCTACAACACCACACTACCAGAAGAGGAGCGCTGGATGATTCAAGTTCAAGTTCCAGGAAGGACGTTCACGCCAGTCACTGAGCCCATAGAGTTTTCCTTTGATGCACCAACCTGGAGTCTAGCAAAGAGCATGGTAGCCCACATCACCATGGGATGCATTGGAGAAGTGTACCACAATGATCTGAAGGATACTATCTATCAGATTTGTGGGCGCCGAGATGAGCAATGAGAGATGATCAGCACCAGGAAGGATAGATCTATTGCAGCTTTTATTCAGGAGTTAAACCAGCACATTCGTCGCCAGGAGAACCAGATGTGCGTAGACATGATAGAACTGAAGAAGGCAAAGACTAGGATCATGGAACTGGAGGAAGAACTCAAGGCTACACGCGATGGATATGAGGAGGAAATCGTCGCACTAGTGGAGAAGAACGGCGACCTAACACAAAAGCTAGGAGTTTTCATGGGAGACCCCGCACCAGGAGGAGATGATGACGATTCTACTTGCCCGGAGAACTACATCATCATCGACGACACTGACTCGGACCCGAGTGATGATGATTGGGAGGATGAAGCCGGAGCAGATATCATGGAGTCTTCGACTGAGCAATTTTTCTAGTAGACCACCAAATTAGTAGTAGTATTCCACCATGAATATAGTATAGTTCAAGCACTTTGTAACGATAGTTAGATAGATTGTATGCCTTGTTTGAATTGATTGGAGTTATATGATTGTGTTTGTCTCATGTGCATATGGGTAGTGTTTTCCCTTTAGACCTCATTCTATCCTATTTTCTCATCTTTTCTAAACCATCAGATGCCTCCGAGACGCGACACCGGATTTGTTTTCCCACCGGAGATCACTTAGTTGATTCAGTAGCAGAATGCCCTGATGCAAGTGCTAGTTCAACACCAAGGCAAAAACAACAACAACAACAACCCACCACCACCATCACCTGTTGATCACTCAGCCCATTTTCTTAGGTTGAATCCGCCGGTGTTCTCCAGTAGCACCGAGCCGATTGTGGCAGATGATTGGCTCCGCAAGGTTGGAAGGGAGCTGACCACTGCAGGATGCACATATGCGGAGAGAGTGCGTTTTGCCGCACATCAGCTCGATGGACCCGCAGCATCATGGTGGGAGAATTACACAGCCACTCACCCCATTGACACTGTCACATGGGACCAATTTCAGCAAGCTTTCCGTACTGCCCATGTTTCAGCAGGAGCTATGGCCATGAAGAAGCGTGAGTTTCACAACTTACGCCAAGGAGGACGTACCGTTGGCCAGTACGTGGAGGATTTCAGTAAGTTAGCACGTTATGCCCTAGATGACATTGCTACGGATGCAGCTAAGCAGGAGAAGTTTCTGGAAGGACTGAATGATGAGTTGAGCATGCAGTTGATGGTGGCAACTTTTAACAACTACCAGGAGTTGGTAGATAGAGCTCTCATGATTGAAGGGGAGCAGCAGCAGATTGGGAGCCGTAAGAGGAAGTATGGACAAGGAAAGTACAATACAGGAGCTCACTAGAAGCCTCGTTTTACCCCGAACTCGGGAGGACACCTTCAGCATAACCATGGACGTCACAATCACAATGGAGGGAGCTCGCACAATCATAGTGGCCCCAAGAATGGCAATGGACACGGAGGAAGCAATGGACAGAACCGTACCAACCCATCAACCCCAGCCAAGAGGGATCTAAGCCACGTTACTTGTTTCAAGTGCCAGAAGACTGGACATTATGCAACTGAATGTCCGGAAGCTAAGAATGGAAATGGCAATGGAAGCTCGGGGAAGAAGCCGAACCCTTTCAACAGGGGACAGGTGAACCACGTTAATGTGTTGGAGGTTGAATCACAGCCTGATGCAGTAATAGGTAAGTTTTTGGTTACGTCATTTACTGCAATCGTTCTTTTTGATACTGGTGCATCGCATTCATACATATCAAGGGGATTTGTGGATAAGTTTAAGTTGCCCACCAAAGTTCTCAGAACACCTATGTTAGTAACCTTGCCAGGAGCAGAGTATATGGCAAGCCAAGGATGTTTTCAGATGCCATTGGCCATAGGTAGGCATGTTTTCCCCTCAGACCTAATAGTTTTGGAGTCGCAAGGTTTGGATGTGATTTTGGGAATGGATTGGCTATCGATGTATGGAGGAAACATCGATTGCGCCAGCAAGACGATTTTGCTTACTACCCCAGAAGGAAGAAGGATTAAGTATGTATCCCGGCATGTGCCGAAGAGGACTCAAGTAAATTCCTTATCAGGAGTTGCCAGGCATGCCACCGGATAGAGACATCGAGTTTTTGATTGAGCTTTTGCCAGGCACTGGGCCAATATCTAAGAGACCGTATAGGATGCCCGCTAAGGATTTGGAAGAAATTAAGAAGCAGATTAAGGAGTTACTGGATAAAGGATATATTCGCCCAAGTTCGTCACCTTGGGGATCACCAGTACTTCTAGTGGAGAAGAAAGATGGATCATTGAGGATGGTTGTTGAGTATCTTGGATTGAATGAAGTAACAATCAAGAACAAGTACCCACTGCCGATGATCAATGACCTGTTTGACCGACTACAAGGAGCTAAAGTATTTTCCAAGATTGATTTGCGATTAGGATACCACCGGTTGAAGATTCGAGAGCAGGATATACCCAAGACAGCTTTTACCACAAGGTATGGGCTATATGAGTGCACCGTTATGTCATTTGGCCTGACTAACGCACCCGCCTATTTCATGAACATGATGAACAAAGTTTTTATGGAGTTTTTGGATAAGTTCATCGTAGTGTTCATTGATGATATTCTGGTCTATTCAAAGAATGAAGAAGAGCATAAGGAGCATTTGCGTTTGGTACTTGGAAAGCTCAGAGAACATCAGTTATATGCCAAGTTCAGCAACTGTGAGTTTTGGTTAAAGGAAGTTGGATTCCTTGGACATGTTATATCCGGAGAAGGAATAGCAGTAGATCCCACCAAGGTTAACACTGTGACAAATTGGGAGTCACCCACGACAGTTGGAGAAATCTGGAGTTTTCTAGGACTCGCAGGATATTACCGGAGATTCATCGAGAATTTCTCGAAGACTGCAAAGCCTATGACGGAGTTGTTGAAGAAGGACACCAAATTCAAATGGACTGAGGAATGTGAGGCTAGTTTCCAGGAGTTGAAGAAACGTTTGGTTACAGCGCCAGTGTTGATTTTGCCAGATCAACGCAAGGATTATGAAGTATATTGTGACCCTTCTCGTCGAGGACTTGGAGCAGTGCTAATGCAGGAGGGAAGAGTTGTTTCATATGCCTCATGACAGCTTAAACCCCATGAGTTGAATTATGCTACACATGATTTGGAGTTAGCAGCCGTAGTGCATGCGTTGAAGACGTGGAGACATTTTCTCATCGGAAACCATTGTGAGGTGTACACGGATCACAAGAGTTTGAAGTACATTTTCACGCAGAAGGAGTTGAATCTCAGGCAAAGGAGATGGTTGTAGCTCATTAAGGATTATGATATGAGATGGCATTATCACCCAGCGAAGGCTAACGTAGTAGCCGATGCGTTGAGCCGCAAGAGCCATGCCAACACACTCATTACCGGAGAGTTACCCAAGGAGTTAGCAGAGGATCTTCGTGAACTATGTTTGGAAATAGTTCCGAGAGGCTATGTAGCAGCATTGGAGATTCAGTCTACTTTGATGGATAAGATCAGAGAAGCCCAGAAGAAAGACAAGGAAATTGCTGAGATAAAGGAAAGGATGAGTAAAGGAAAAGCCAAGGGATTTCGTGAGGATGAGCACGATACCTTATGGTTTGAGGACCGCGTTTATGTGCCCAATGATCCGGAGATCAGGAAGTTGATCTTGCAAGAGGCCCATGATTCACCATATTCGATTCACCCAGGAAATACCAAGATGTACCTAGATTTGAAGGACAGTTTTTGGTGGACCGGAATGAAGAAGGATATTGCGGAGTATGTAGCAGTTTGTGATGTATGTCAGAGAGTAAAGGCAGAGCATCAGAAGCCAGCAGTATTGTTACAACCATTGTCGATACCCGAATGGATGTTGGATAAGCTAGGCATGGATTTTATCACAGGATTGCCCAGGACTCGTTCAAGCTATGACTCGATATGGGTTGTAGTCGATCGTTTGACGAAGGTAGCTCATTTCATCCTAGTAAAGACCACTTATACAAGTGCTAAGTTGGCAAAGATATACATGACCAGGATCGTATGTCTGCATGGAGTTCCGAGGACCATTGTATCAGATAGAGGAACCCAGTTTACTTCAAAGTTTTGGAATCAGTTGCACGAGACTTTGGGTACCAGGCTAGAGTTCAGTATAGCCTTTCATCCACAGACAGACGGACAGACCGAGAGAGTCAATCAGATTTTGGAGGACATGCTGAGAGCTTGTGCACTAATTATGGATCTAGTTAGGATGAGAATTTGCCATATGCATAGTTCTCTTATAACAACAGTTATCAATCCAGTTTGAAGATGGCCCCTTTTGAAGCTCTGTACGGAAGGAGGTGCAGGACACCGTTGTTGTGGGACGAAGTTGGAGACCGCCAGTTGTTTGGACCAGTTTTGATTAAAGAGTCTGGACAGAAAGTGAAGTTGATTCGCGATAGGCTCAAGGTAGCCCAGTCCAGGCAGAAGAGTTATGCGGATTCTAAACGCAAGGAGACAGTTTACGAAGTCGGAGACAGAGTTTATCTTCGAGTATCACCACTTCGAGGAGTGAAGCGCTTTGGAGTTAAGGGAAAGTTAGCGCCACGTTTTGTAGGACCATACAAAGTTTTGGAGCGTATGGGTGAAGTTGCTTACAAGTTGGAATTGCCCGGAGGATTGTCGGGAGTTCACGATGTATTCCATGTTTCTCAGCTGAAGAAGTGCCACGCAGAGATGGCTGAGATACCACTAAGAGATATAGTGCCACTGGAAGCAATTCAGCTGGATAGCGATTTGACCTATGAGAAGAAACAAGTCAAGATTCTCGAATATGCCAGCCGAGTCACCCGCAGCAAGGTTATCAAGTTTTGCAAAGTCCAGTGGAGTCACCATACCGAGGAGGAAGCCACCTGGGAGCGAGAGGAAGGTCTACGGAAGGACCACTCTCACCTATTTTCTAGCCAACCCGAATCTCGAGGGCGAGATTCATCTTAAGGGGGTAGGTTTGTAACATCCCAAATTTTCAATTTGGAATGTTATACATAGATCATTCTTGCATATCATATTTTATTGCATTTTGTTTTGCGATCCTAGAAATTCTACACAACTCAAGGACCCACGGAGAGAGTTGGGGATTTCGTTATTTTCATATTTGGGTTTTCTCAAATTTTGAAAATAGGATCATTTGTTTTAATTATTTTTCTCTCCGAAAATATTTCATATCAAAATATATGAGAGGAGATAATATGAATTCTCCACAAATAATGAAATATTGGAGGAAAACTATTAAAAACAAATATTTGATTTTATTTGGATTTTATTTGATTTTATTTGAATTAGAAAAAATACGCGTTTTTGAAAATTGCATTTAGGCCCAAATAAATGTTCATCTTGTCCGGCTTATTTTTAGAGGACAAGGAAAATTTATTTTGGGATTTTTGGAGTCCGTTTAGTAGTTCTTTTGTTTGTTTTTCTGCGTGAAATTATTATTTTTTTAAATCGCGAACCGCCTTACGGGCGGTGTCCGACCCGGACACCTCAGCCCGGCCGGCCTTATAAGCCGTGGCCCGACCCGAGCCGCCCCGCGAAACCCTAGCCCCGCCCCGATCCGCGCAAACCCCG